>NC_069509.1:179918047-180093047 GCF_027579735.1 Bombina bombina | reverse complement strand
AGAGTTTATATAATAAAAATATAGGCTATGACCCCATCACTTGACCTGCATGTTTGTCACCTGTTTATGATCACAATATGCTGGCTCCTGTCACACAAGAATTTCTTCAATGACCAATCAATTCCCATTAATCAGTTTTTATGTTCCAGTTATTTTCCTGTTATTTAGCTCCATCTGTAGTCTAGAGCGGCCACATATACATACATATATATTATAAGATTAAATAATTTAAATATTAAACTTGGACGTGCTCTGACCATTGCTAGGTACATTCATTTGTATTGCAAGTCTGATGTCAGAAATTAGGTGACACCACTCCCCTTTGCTGATTATACATCAGAGTTCAAAGCAGACAAATGTCCCCACTCACTCTGCAGATTGCACTTTTGTGTATACCTAAATAACTCGATGGAATTGCCTACAAGTTCCATACCTAGATAACGACCCCCTGCAATGTCAGGGACAGTCTGTAGTGATAAGTATTTGAAGCTAGACGAATCTCAGGGAATTCCTCTTGAGAAAGTTCACCTAAGAGCCAACGAAACACGTTGAGGGCAGAGCTGTGGCAGACTGCTGCAGGGTGAACTTATTTGGAACTACTGCTGGCTGTGGTGAACTCTGGCAATCATGTGGTGGAACCAGTGGATGTAGCCTATACAGATCCAGACTGAGTATTCTGCTTATGTTATTGCGAATTTTCATTTAACCTCTGGTGAGTGTTTTTAACCGTGTGTGTGCTCCCAATAAAGTATTATTCTACCTTGATGTGGGGTTGCGCCTTCTCTTGTTTTGCTACAGAATCTCAGGGAATATAGCTCTTATCCTCTAAGAGTTAATTATTAGTTCATATATACAAAATCCAGACAATACGTCTCTATTGTATATAACAAAGAAATCACCTTCATACTCTCAGGCAAAAAATTCAATCTTTATAAAAATTAAGATATTAAAGTATAACTGGTATCTGTAAAGTTTCATAGAAGTTGATATACTCTATACAATTTATATCCATATATATAAGTCTGAGAGAAAGGCCTAATATCCTATATTAAATAAGTGTCTGATAATTAAACAAATAATTGTATTGGTATATGTTGAATTGATAGTGCAGCAATCTCTGGTTGATTATTTAAGTATTATAAGACTATCTTGGCCCGAATCGCTTAATTATATTTTCTGAAAATACCATTAGATTTATTGAGATTTGGTAAGATTTGTGTTAAAAGATTTGATTATAATGTTAACGAAGCATTGTTAAGTTAGTAGTTATATTTTGGTATTGGAGTAAGTGTTGCTGGTTAAATACAAATTGTTCTTGAAAAATTAATGTGGGATATTTGTTAAGTGATTCATTTTGAGTTAAGGTTAATTTATAGAAATATTTAATCCTTTCATGGGATAATAGACAATATCTAGGGAATAGTAATTAATCTAAATATCTCTATAGCCTGCTTTATATTTTATATTATTGCTACAACTAGACATATACAGGGAGTGCAGAATTATTAGGCAAATTGTATTTTTGAGGATTAATTTTATTATTGAACAACAACCATGTTCTCAATGAACCCAAATTGTATATTTGGTCATAATTAAAACACTATTTTCTGCATAAATATAATAGACGTGTTTATAGAGATTAACTGATCAGAACACAGGAATAAATTGGGATTAAATATTAATGTTTATAATAATTTTGTCATAATTTCTAGAGATCTCAATATCATTCTGGAATACACTATAGAGATTATATAAAGTTTCACTGGAGTGTATTGACAAATCCCACTATATTAATTGGAGATATTGCTGAGGATAATTTTATGATCAATTATTATTATTTATAATTCCATTAATCTAAAATATATAACACGTTGGAGGTTACTGCTTAGATAGAATTAAATAATATTGTAACCTTGCATATATTACAAAAGAAAGAACTTATTATGTTATACATCTGCAGCTGGAGCTGTCTCCTCTCAGATGGAACAAGACTACTTAGATAATTTGTAAAGCTTCCTTTTTACCTGGCAGTGATTTCAATTAACCTTTATGCCGTTCTATTCCGTCATAATTACACTGGGCTTTAGAGCCGTTACGACGGAATAGAACGTCATAGCCAACGGCTGTCCTGAAGCCTTCTGCGCTTCCTGGATTTGATTGCGATCTGGAGGGAGTTCCTAGGGTTATAGGGACGCCCCCCAGACCCAATAATTGAAATCTTGCGATCGTGTGCACAATCGCGTGATTTCAATCTGTCTACATCGGAACAGTTGTTCCGATGTAGACACTTTAACCCTGGCAGGAAAGGGTTAATGAGGGGTTTTTAGGAATTTCTGGGGGTTCTTAGGAAATTCTTGGGTTAGGAATTTCTACCCCTGAAATATTATTTTATCTTGTTTCTTGCATTCCGGTACATTGTCTTCCTTCAACAATGTGGCTCAAGATTGACTTAATTAGTCCTTGATCATAAGATCTCAGGATTAGTCCACCCATTTGCACAAACACAAGTATTCTGTGTCTTTTTTTTTTAAATTTCTATTAGGAAAAATATATTAAATACAAAATTAGAAACAAGAATTAGCATTCTTACACTTACATGCAAGATTCTACATATAGAGAGTCAATATGGCTATGCCGCTAATGACAAATTCTGATAAAACAGTCGTCAACACAGAATATTCAAGAACTTTGAGTATAGCTATAGCCAAGATCACCAGCATCACAAACCCAACTACAGCTGGACTAAACAGGACCATACAACACAAAAAAAAAGGAAGGAAATGGGGGGTGGAGGCGTTGCCCCTCTATATCATCCCCCTCCCATCTCTCCTCTCCCCTCCTAAAACGTAGGGCTTTCCTACCTCTCATCCTTCCTGACTGTCAGAATCCCATATCGGTAGGATTTGATTTATCTTAAGCTGAAAATCAGTCCCTGTATGCTCAATAAAGTTCCCCCATACCTTCTTATAGTTCTTAGTCCCATTGAATTTATAGAATTTAGTGTCAGGTGCCTCCGATAAAGCCTGTCTGGCTAGCCGTTCTTTAATTGATTTTATTGAGGGGATTTCATTATTTATCCATTTCTTAAAGATCATCGATCTAATTAACACAATACATTTATACTTAGACCCCCATTCCGGTACTTTATTTACAAATAGTATATTTTCTACTATTATTTTAATTTTTTCCTTTAAAGGGACAGTCAACACCAGAAATTTTGTTTTTTAAAAAGGTAGATAATCCCTTTATTACCAATTTTCCAGTTTTGCATAACCAACACAGTTATATAAATACACTTTTTACCTCTGTAATTACCTGTTTCTAAGCCTCTGCAAACTGTCCCCTTATTTCAATTCTTTTGACAGACTTGCATTATTAGCCAATCAGTTCTGACTCCTTGGAGCTTCACGTGCCTGAGCTTAATGTTATCTATATGAAACACATGAACTAACGCCCTCTAGTGGTGAAAAACTGTCAAAATGCTTTCCGATTAGAAGCGGCCTTCAAGGTCTAAGAAATGAGCATATGAACCTCCTAGGTTTAGCTTTCAACTAAGAATAACAAGACAACAAAGCGAATTTGGTAATAAAAGTAAACTGGAAAGTTGTTTAAAATTACGTGCCTTTACTGTCCCTTTAAGACTAATGAAAAAAAGAATTCAACTTTACCCCAAAGTTGTGAGAGTTTTGGGCATGTAGCTAATAAATGTAAGATGTTAGGGTCTGCTTTTCTACATTTCTTGCATGCATTCTCAGTTTGCAACTTCCATTTTTGTGCTCTCCTCTGAGTAATATAGTCAAATTGTATAAGTCTAAATTGGGACTCTGAATTTGGCTGAACCTGTTAAACCCTGTATGATCCCAAAACTTTTCTTGATCTTGGTGCCGAGCTAAAATGAGGGAAATTTTATCCCATCTGTTATTATACTCTTTAATTAAGTTCTCCTCTAGTGTAGTTTGTAGGATACCGTATATGCGTGCTATTAGGCCTTTTTAATCTTAAGACAGTCCAATAATAGGTGACTATGACATAAATTGGGTGTGATTCAGTTTCTAATTGTCATCATCATAAGCTTTCTCAGATCCATCAGGGTTTATGCTATGATTCATCTACTTGAAGTCATTTGTCTTTTAAGGATCTTAAACCCCATTCTTCATATAAGGTTGTACAGGTAATTTTTCTCTTGTTTGTAAAATGTGCATCATTTTGTTCCTGCAGCAGCTCTCTCAGGTTGATATTGTGCACAGACTGCAGATTCTCTTAGCTCTGCAATATATGGCCAGAACTGCACAGCAGCCGACCACTTGAATGCAGCTAAAATGGGTATTTGAGGTTAAATTGAACCCCACATTTCTTTTCATCAAAGTTGTTCTGTATAGTTTGTACAAAAGTATTGGTGCACAGTACAACTGATTTTAAATGTATCGCATATTAAAATGTATTGGACTCACCTGTTGGCTTTGCCTTGACGCTGGCAAGTAAAATACATCTTTGGCTAAACTATAGTATCTTTATAGAACAGTAATATTTGTACAATGAGGCTCAGTTCTGTCCTTGCAGCAGATCATTAAGTTTTGGGTTTGTGAACAGTTTTTTGTTTATGTTTTATAAATATTATTGGTTCCCAGGAATAAAGAATAAGCTTTTTCTCCTGTTAAGTGTAGTCAGTCCACGGGTCATCCATTACTTATGGGATTATGTCTCCTCCCTAACAGGAAGTGCAAGAGGATCACCCAAGCAGAGCTGCTATATAGCTCCTCCCCTCTATGTCATACCCAGTCATTCTCTTGCACCTAACTAATAGATAGGACGTGTGAGAGGACTGTGGTTGTTATACTTAGTTTTTATTTCTTCAATCAAAAGTTTGTTATTTTAAACAGCACCGGAGTGTGTTGTTCTTTCTCAGGCAGCATTAGAAGAAGAATCTACCTGAGTTTGTATATGATCTTAGCGTTCGTAACTAAGATCCATTTGCTGTTTCTCGGCCATTCTGAGGAGTGAGGTACTTCAGAACAGGGGACAGCGGGCAGGGTTCACCTGCAAGGAGGTATGTTGCAGTATATTATTTTCTAAGGAATGGAATTGACTGAGAAAATACTGCTGATACCGATGTAATGTAAGTGCAGCCTTAAATGCAGTAATAGCGACTGGTATCAGGCTGATATGTATGTATGTTTACACTGAGGTATTTCTAGGGAATGGAACTTCACTAAGAAAATACTGTATACATCTAACTTATATTTAAGCCTCCACTGCAGTGAAAGCGACTAGCAGCAGGCTTTTTAATAACATTTCATAATTTTGTTTTTAAAACGTTTACTGGCATGTTAATCGTTTTCTCTGAGGTACTTGGTGATAAAACTTTATGGGCATTATTTTTCCACATGGCTGTCGTTTATTTATGAATAAAATCAGTTTACTGAGCTTCCCCACTGTTGTATTATGAGTGGGAGGGGCCTATTTTGGCGCTTTATTGCGCAGTAAAAATTCAGTCACAGTCTTCCTATTTCTTCCTCCATGATCCAGGACGTCTCTACAGAGCCCAGGGGTCTCCAAAACTTGTTTTGAGGGAGGTAATCACTCACAGCAGACCTGTGAGACTGTGTTTTGACTGTGATAAAAACGCTTATTTTAAATTGTTATCCGTTTTTGGGGTACTAAGGGGTTAATCATCCATTTGCTGGTGGGTGCAATCCTTTGCTAACTTTATGCATTTACTGTGAAAATTTGGTTGCTATAACTAATTTGGTTCATTGTTATTTCAACTGTGACGATTTTGTGTGCTTCTTAAAGGCACAATAACGTTTTTTATATTGCTTGTAAATTTATTTGAAAAGTATTTTCCAAGCTTGCTAGTCTAATTGCTAGTTTGTTTAAACATGTCTGACACAGGGGAATCTCTTTGTGCAATATGTTTAAAGGCCAATGTGGAGCCCAATAGAAATTTGTGTACTAATTGCATTGATGCTACTTTGAATAAAAGCCAATCTGTACATGTAAAGAAAATTTCACCAGACAACGAGGGGGAAGTTATGCCGACTAACTCTCCTCACGTGTCAGTACTTTCGTCTCCCGCTCAGGAGGTGCGTGATATTGTGGCGCCAAGTACATCAGGGCGGCCCTTACAAATCACTTTGCAAGACATGGCTAATGTTATGACTGAAGTATTATCTAAATTGCCAGAACTTAGGGGTAAACGCGACCACTCTGGGGTGAGAACAGAGTGCGCTGATAATATTAGAGCCATGTCTGATACTGCGTCACAATTGGCAGAACATGAGGACGGAGAGCTTCATTCTGTGGGTGACGGATCTGATCCAAGTAAACTGGACTCAGACATTTCAAATTTTAAATTTAAGCTTGAGAACCTCCGTGTATTACTAGGGGAGGTATTAGCGGCTCTGAATGATTGTAACACGGTTGCAATTCCAGAGAAAATATGTAGGCTGGATAAATATTTTGCGGTACCGACGTGTACTGACGTTTTTCCTATACCTAAAAGGCTTACAGAAATTGTTAACAAGGAGTGGGATAGACCCGGTGTGCCTTTTTCACCCCCTCCTATATTTAGAAAAATATTTCCAATAGACGCCACCACACGGGACTTATGGCAGACGGTCCCTAAGGTGGAGGGAGCAGTTTCTACTCTGGCTAAGCGCACCACTATCCCGGTGGAGGATAGCTGTGCTTTTTCAGATCCAATGGATAAAAAGTTAGAGGGTTACCTTAAGAGAATGTTTGTTCAACAAGGTTTTATATTACAACCCCTTGCATGCATTGCACCTGTCACGGCTGCGGCGGCATTCTGGTTTGAGTCTCTGGAAGAGACCATTAGCTCAGCTCCATTGGATGAGATTATAGACAAGCTTAGAGTCCTTAAGCTAGCTAATTCATTTATTTCTGATGCCGTAGTACACTTAACTAAGCTTACGGCTAAGAACTCCGGATTCGCCATTCAAGCGCGCAGAGCGCTGTGGCTTAAATCCTGGTCAGCCGATGTGGCTTCTAAATCTAAATTGCTTAACATACCTTTCAAAGGGCAAACATTATTCGGGCCCGGTTTGAAAGAGATTATCGCTGACATTACTGGAGGTAAGGGCCATGCCCTGCCTCAAGACAGAGCCAGACCAAGGGCTAAGCAGTCTAATTTTCGTGCCTTTCGTAACTTCAAGGCAGGAGCAGCATCAACTTCCTCCGCTCCAAAACAGGAAGGAACTGTTGCTCGCTACAGACAGGGCTGGAAACCTAACCAGTCCTGGAACAAGGGCAAGCAGGCCAGAAAGCCTGCTGCCGCCCCTAAGACAGCATGAAGTGAGGGCCCCCGATCCGCAAACGGATCTAGTGGGGGGGCAGGCTTTCTCTCTTCGCCCAGGCTTGGGCAAGAGATGTCCATGATCCCTGGGCGTTAGAGATCATATCTCAGGGATATCTTCTGGACTTCAAAGCTTCTCCTCCAAAAGGGAGATTTCATCTTTCAAGGTTGTCAGCAAACCAGATAAAGAAAGAAGCGTTTCTACGCTGTGTACAAGACCTTTTAATAATGGGAGTGATCCACCCGGTTCCGCGGTCGGAACAAGGACAAGGGTTTTACTCAAATCTGTTTGTGGTTCCCAAAAAAGAGGGAACCTTCAGACCAATCTTGGATTTAAAGATACTAAACAAATTCCTAAGAGTTCCATCGTTCAAAATGGAAACTATTCGGACAATCTTACCTATGATCCAAAAGGGTCAGTACATGACCACAGTGGATTTAAAAGATGCCTACCTTCACATACCGATTCACAAAGATCATTATCGGTACCTAAGGTTTACCTTCCTAAACAGGCATTACCAGTTTGTAGCTCTTCCCTTCGGGTTAGCTACAGCTCCAAGAATCTTTACAAAGGTTCTGGGCTCTCTTCTGGCGGTACTAAGACCGCGAGGAATATCGGTAGCTCCGTACCTAGACGACATTCTGATACAAGCGTCAAGTTTCCAAACTGCCAAGTCTCATACAGAGTTAGTTCTGGCATTTCTAAGGTCGCATGGGTGGAAGGTGAACGTAGAAAAGAGTTCTCTATTGCCACTCACAAGAGTTCCCTTCTTGGGGACTCTTATAGATTCTGTAGAAATGAAAATTTACCTGACCGAGGCCAGGTCAACAAAACTTCTAAATGCTTGCCGTGTCCTTCATTCCATTCAACGCCCGTCAGTGGCTCAATGCATGGAGGTAATCGGCTTAATGGTAGCGGCAATGGACATAGTTCCTTTTGCACGCCTGCATCTCAGACCACTACAATTATGCATGCTAGGTCAGTGGAATGGGGATTACTCAGATTTGTCCCCTATGCTGAATCTGGATCAAGAGACCAGAGATTCTCTTCTATGGTGGCTTTCTCGGCCACATCTGTCCAGGGGGATGCCCTTCAGCAGGCCAGATTGGACGATTGTAACAACAGACGCCAGCCTGCTAGGTTGGGGCGCTGTCTGGAATTCCCTGAAGGCTCAGGGATCATGGTCTCAGGAGGAGAAACTCCTTCCAATAAACATTCTGGAATTAAGAGCGGTTTTCAATGCTCTTCTGGCTTGGCCTCAGTTAGCAACTCTGAGGTTCATCAGGTTCCAGTCGGACAACATCACGACTGTGGCTTACATCAACCATCAGGGAGGGACAAGGAGTTCCCTAGCGATGATGGAAGTCTCAAAGATAATTCGCTGGGCAGAGTCTCACTCTTGCCACCTATCAGCGATCCACATCCCAGGAGTGGAGAACTGGGAGGCGGATTTCCTAAGTCGCCAGACTTTTCATCCGGGGGAGTGGGAACTTCATCCGGAGGTATTTGCCCAACTGCTTCGGCGTTGGGGCAAACCAGATCTGGATCTCATGGCGTCTCGTCAGAACGCCAAACTTCCTTGTTACGGATCCAGGTCCAGGGACCCGGGAGCGGTGCTGATAGATGCTCTGACAGCACCTTGGGTCTTCAACATGGCTTATGTGTTTCCACCCTTCCCGATGCTTCCTCGATTGATTGCCAGAATCAAACAGG
The DNA here is from genome assembly GCF_027579735.1 of Bombina bombina. NCBI lineage: Eukaryota > Metazoa > Chordata > Amphibia > Anura > Bombinatoridae > Bombina > Bombina bombina. The sequence continues at coordinate 180,084,021 of NC_069509.1, read as the reverse complement.
AGAGAGCATCAGTGATTCTAATAGCGCCTGCGTGGCCACGTAGGACCTGGTATGCAGATCTAGTGGACATGTCGTCCTGTCCACCATGGTCTCTGCCTCTGAGACAGGACCTTCTGATTCAGGGTCCTTTCAAACATCCAAATCTAATTTCTCTGAGACTGACTGCATGGAGATTGAACGCTTGATTCTATCAAAGCGTGGATTCTCGGAGTCAGTGATTGATACCTTAATACAGGCTAGGAAACCTGTTACCAGGAAAATTTACCATAAAATATGGCGTAAATACTTGCATTGGTGCGAATCCAAGAGTTACTCATGGAGTAAGGTTAGGATTCCTAGGATATTGTCTTTTATACAAGAAGGTTTAGAAAAGGGTTTATCTGCTAGTTCTTTAAAGGGACAGATCTCAGCTCTGTCCATCCTTTTACACAAACGTCTGTCAGAAGTTCCATCCAGACGTTCAGGCTTTTTGTCAGGCTTTGGCCAGGATTAAGCCTGTGTTTAAAACTGTTGCTCCGCCGTGGAGCTTAAACTTAGTTCTTAACGTTTTACAGGGTGTTCCGTTTGAACCCCTTCATTCCATTGATATCAAGCTCTTATCTTGGAAAGTTCTGTTCTTGATGGCTATTTCCTCGGCTCGAAGAGTCTCTGAGTTATCGGCCTTACATTGTGATTCTCCTTATCTGATTTTTCATTCAGACAAGGTAGTTCTGCGTACTAAACCTGGGTTCTTACCTAAGGTAGTCACTAACAGGAATATCAATCAAGAGATTGTTGTTCCATTATTGTGCCCTAACCCTTCTTCAAAGAAGGAACGACTTCTGCACAATCTGGACGTCGTCCGTGCCCTGAAATTTTATTTGCAGGCAACTAAAGATTTTCGCCAAACTTCTTCCCTGTTTGTCGTTTATTCTGGACAGAGGAGAGGTCACAAAGCTTCGGCTACCTCTCTCTCTTTCTGGCTTCGTAGCATAATACGTTTAGCCTATGAGACTGCTGGACAGCAGCCTCCTGAAAGAATTACAGCTCATTCTACTAGAGCTGTGGCTTCCACCTGGGCCTTTAAAAATGAGGCCTCTGTTGAACAGATTTGCAAGGCTGCAACTTGGTCTTCACTTCACACCTTCGGAGGCTGTTTTTGGGAGAAAGGTTCTTCAGGCAGTGGTTCCTTCCGTGTAAAGAGCCTGCCTGTCCCTCCCGTCATCCGTGTACTTTTAGCTTTGGTATTGGTATCCCATAAGTAATGGATGACCCGTGGACTGACTACACTTAACAGGAGAAAACATAATTTATGCTTACCTGATAAATTCCTTTCTCCTGTAGTGTAGTCAGTCCACGGCCCGCCCTGTTTTTATGGCAGGTCTAAATTTTAAATTATACTCCAGTCACCACTGCACCCTATAGTTTCTCCTTTCTCGTTTGGTTTTCGGTCGAATGACTGGGTATGACGTAGAGGGGAGGAGCTATATAGCAGCTCTGCTTGGGTGATCCTCTTGCACTTCCTGTTAGGGAGGAGACATAATCCCATAAGTAATGGATGACCCGTGGACTGACTACACTACAGGAGAAAGGAATTTATCAGGTAAGCATAAATTATGTTATTATTCCTCCTGCACAAAGGGGTTTTCTTTCCAATTCCCTTTGGGAATCAGTGACTGTTAGGGACTTTTGTACTGTTATCCAGAGTCATTTAGGTCTTTGATTTTTACAATGTTCCTCCCTCAGAGTTTTTTTTTTTCTTCCATATGTTTCATTGTTCTAAAGAAGATCAGTTTTGCAGATTACATATTGAGAAAAAAGACGTTTGTGAGGGTCCTGAATATTCAGATCATGATCATTAGATGTGTACAGACAGGAAATTCATTTCAGACTAATCATGCATCATAAAAAACAGCTTAAACAAAGCTAGTAATAGCTAGTGCTTGTGCTACAAATGAGCAGCAGCATAAAGTTACATACTTGTTAGCGGAAACACAGTAATCAATCAATAATGAAATTGCTGGATATAATTATTGAATAGTGTTAATCTGAATTTGTAATACATCTCCTTCCTATATAGATTAAATCTGAATTTGAACACTTTCTTGCCTGCATAAAAGCAATTCCTGCTTATGGAGTAATGGTTTTAACAGCATGAACGAAGGAACTAACTTTTTGCTGGATCATTATGTGTTCCTTCTTTTATCTATTAAAAGCAGCCTCTTGTTTTTCAGATTGAAATGAATACAAATAATTAAATAAAATTAGCAATTTTCAGATTTACCAAAATACAAATATATGTCTAGTGACCATACATTCTGCTTTACCTGCTCTGCATTCAGGGCACATCATGACCACTATAGATATAAAGGATCTTCGTCTTCCTTTTTTACACTATTTCAGGTTTCTAGCTGTGATATTGTTTGCATTTTAAGTTTGTGTCTTTTCATTTCAGCTCAACCTCAGGCTCAAAAGTCCATATGAATCCTCTTCTAAGATCAGATCTTGGGAGTCCTCGTTGTCTCCTATATGGACAATATCATGAGTAGAATTACCAGCCAGCAACCTGTTTGACCTCCATAGTGATTCCTCTTCAGAGATACAGTTTACACATTTCCATCAAACACGTTTTTCTTCATAAATGGAAAGAGTCTACAGCTGCATTCATTACTTTTGGGAATTCAGAACCTGGCCACAGGAGGAGGCAAAGACACCCCAGCCAAAGGCTTAAATACTCCTCCCACTTCCCTCATCCCCAGTCATTCTTTGCCTTTCGTCCCAGGAGGTTAGCAGAGAAGTGTCAGAAGTTTTGAATTAGTCCCTTATGGAGGGTAGTACTCTTCAGCATGGGACTGGAGTTTTAAGTAGTCCTGTCAGCCTTTCAGTGAAAGCCTGGATGAGAGTCCGGAGATGCAGTGAGAGTCTTTCTGCGAAACCATCCTGACTCATTTTAACAGCTCCACAAGCAATCGGCGTTGACGAGTTTTGCTTCCTGCTTTCTTCTCTCAAGTCCATTGCAGAGGCGATGCTACTATCTGTCACACTTGAAGGGCCGTGTTCCTGTTCCACGGCGTAGATTCCAGAAAGATTGTTTCATTTTACTTTCTTCATGAAATGTATTGTATTACAGATGTTTTCCCGTGGGGCTACCACCTAGCGGGACTAACTTATATCTAAGGGTCTCAGTGAGGCTCCTTTTGTATCTTGGAATCAAGGGTTAATATCTCCTGAGGTGGGTTGTTGAACAGGGGGGTTTATAATCATGTTTGTTATATGATTCAACTTGCTTATGTGTAGTGCATTCTGGCTCATGGCTTGGGGAACATAACGGCTTTTGGAAAATGACGTGGCCTTACGGTCGGGCACGCTTTTTCAAGACTATACGATTCTCCTGGTGACCGGGCGTGGTCATGTTTTTGGCCTCCATTTCCGCATTCCTGACCGTGTGGCGATGGAGAAATACTGATCTGCTGGTGTCAGGTTCAGAGGAGGTGGTGAGTGCCCCAGCCATTGTGGGTGTCAGGTGCCGTTTAGATTTTTTTGTCCAATCTTCTGTATCAATATCCTAATTATGGAGGAGTCTGATATTGTGTAGACAGATGTCTCTGTTTCAGTTTATACTCCTTGCGCAGAATGCATATTGCCCCGGATGATACAAGCCTATCAGTTTTGTCCTAAATGTGGTATTAGAGTGCTCCTCGGGATCGGGGAATCAAGGGGCCTCTGAGCCATCTGGGACTTCTGTCCTCCGAGTGGCGAGTTCCCTTCCACCATTGCTTACTACACATGCAGGTAACCCAGAATTTGCTTATTCTTTTCTGGAAAATGGCTTATTCCCATCGGGGGTTTCAGCACGATATCGCATGTCCATAATTTTGGTGCTGGCGCATCTGCAACTTCCAGAAGTTGGTTTAAGATATTGTTCATGTTCCGTTATCCAGGGGTCTTCAGGCATGGGATGACCTGTTCAGCTCTCTGGGGGAACGACTGTCCCTGAGGCTTCAGGGGTCAACCTTCGGGCCTGAGTCGTCTTTTGCTCTGTCGGGGGTATGCTGTGCTTTTCCGTATAGACTGGCGCGCCTTCGTGTTTTATTGAGGCACGCTTTGGCGTTGTCGGAAGATCCCATCCTGGATCTGAGCATTTTCAGTCTGCTTCTTCGAATAGCTATAAAGTGTGTGTTCCGGTTTAGAATCCCCCTCGGTTTCTTCTTAAACGTATACAAAAGAATCCTCAAAGCTGGGGAATAAATTGTCCCAATGTAAATGGTGTAAGGGAAACAAACAGTTAATTTCAAGTAGTGTCCACAGTCCTAGATATCAGAAAAATTTCCTGCTACGGTAATCCGTATGTGCCTGGGGGTCAGGGGTGTTCAAATTATAGGTGCCGTGGATGTCTTACCCTCCGCTGATCCGGTGGGATGCCTGGGCACGCTGCTGTACTTCCTCTCGGATGGGCGATGCAAGCCCTCCCGGGCGGGTGCAGTATGCGTGTCCTTCTTGGCGTATACGATATCCGGCTTGTCTTCCTGTTACGTCACCCCTGACGTCGGTCGGCTCGAGTGGATGATCTCACTTGGAGAGGTAGAAAGGCAGGAAATAAAGACTGGTTCCAGGTTGGGACTGCAGCTGGAGCAGCGAAATCAAAGCGGTAAGCCCCACCGCTGGTATGCAAACAGGCAAAAAAGAGGTACGCTTGCTCACAGTGGAAATGCTGGAAATCATAAGTTTATTTTAAGACCAAACAGATACAGGTATGCAGGGTCACGGTTAGGAACGCCTGACGCGTTTCGCGCATGCGTGGATGCGCTTCCAGCATTTCCACTGTGAGCAAGCGTACCTCTTTTTTGCCTCTTCGAATAGCTTACAGAATTAGACATAAGGGGATGAAGTAATCATCTTATAGTCTTGTTTATTGAGTATCTCTTCCCAGTCTGAGCTTAGAAGAACAGGGTCCTTGTTGTGCCGGCCCTGCGGATGCACCTGTTCTTCTTAGGCAATAACCTGTGGGTTGCCTTATCTTTTATTTTTATCCGGATAGGATTGTTTTTATTTGGTTTAAAGCTCATGTTGGTTTTCTATTCCTTCAGGAATTTTATCTGGAATGGATTCTTGTGATTGTCTGTTCAGATCCTCTGTCTTGAGGCCTAATCAGACATGTGGCGTCTGTTTTGCCTGGCTGGTCAGGTTAGGGCGCTGAGTACTTCACATTATTATTTGTGTTGTTTCTTGTTTTTCGTTAACAAGTTTCAGCTAAGCATTCTAAGAGGACCTGCGGGTCCGTGTGGCATGGGGGATTGGGTCAGTCCTGGCGGTCGTGCATTTAGGGGCTCTTTGGAATTGTCCCTTTTGGTCTTGTTCCTTGCGGTTCTCTTCCTTCGGGTCGAGACTTCTGGAATGTCTGGTTCTACTTGAGGTTTTTTGCCATCTAATATAGGAAGTGGGGGCCGTGTGGCTTTTCCTACTTCCGGGAGCTAGTCGTCTCCATATCTGGGATGATAGGCTGTGATGTCTCCTTCTCCAAGCTCGCTTAGGGTTTTTTTTTGTTACCGGGGTTTGGGGTGCTCTGCATTCTTCTCCCTTGAGTGTGGTCCTTTGGTTATGTATCCTGAGAGGACTATGGAGACTAGCTTTTGTTCTACCCTCTACCTTCGGGTGACTCTGTTCTTGTTTTTTTTCCTGGTCTTAGACTTCCTGTGTGTTGTCTTTAGCACCCTTGGGTTCTAGAATATTTGCGCCACTCTGTCATGCCCTAGCTTATTTTTGGAGGGTGGACTCCTGCTAGGGGTGTCTATTCCCTTGGGCGTGGAATTATGAGTGAGTCTTGTTCCCGTTCTCTGGTTTAGTCCGGTTGTCTTCCTCTGTTAGGTCTGATTCCCTCAGACGAGGTATCTTGTGTTCCCTGGGGTGTTGTTTCTTTCTAAATGATTCTGGGGCCCAGCCCCAGAAACTTATGATGTCTGGAGATTTATGATCCTGCGGACTAGTTAAGGGGTGACCCAGGTTCCTGGGAACACAGGCTTTGGCCTATTGGAAGCAGCTGAACCAGGATTGCATTCACCTTTGGGTGCTGGTATGTTCCTTGAGGCCGGTTTTGTCCTTGGAAGGTGTCCCGCAATGGTTTAGTTATAGGCTTTGCAGGCCTGTAGGCTGATAGTTGAGATTCATTTGCAGCTATGGCTACTTGTTCTTCACAAGTGCATGTCCTTCACTTTGTGGGGTTCTGTGACACGATAGTTGGCACATGGACTTTTACGAAGTGTGTTCGGATTTTTATCTGGACTCTCCCCTTTGAGGGGGTAGTTATCTTCCTTAAGAGGTGGGGTTTTCCTCTCTCAGGAGGGTCGTTGTCCTGCCCTGTGTGTAGGTTGGAACAGGAGCTAAGGGATAGCGGTCGGCTGTTCTGGGGCTTGTCCTGTTTCAACGATGGCAGTTGAAGTCTCCATGTCAGGACTGTTATAAGGAGTTGTGCCAGGGCTTCTCAGGGAGCTACTGCATTTTTCTTTGTCCGGGTCCTAGGGGGTTCTCCTTGGGAGTACCTATTTTGGAAGAGCGGATTGGGTTGGCGGCCAAGCTCGGTTGGGTGGGTGAGTTCCTCCATTTCCTGGAGGCTTGTGGTTGGGGGTTTTTTCTGTTCCCCCTGTCTTTCAGACGTACCTGTCGCTTGGGCTGGTCTGATCTTTGGAGCAGGTTCGGTGAGGTGTTGCTCTGCTGCTTCATCCTTCGGTCGTCGAGGTACGGTGAGCCTCCTTGAGGGCTCTGTGTCTTCTCCACATTCAATAGCCTGTGTTGTGTTCACGGTGTAGTGGGTGATTAGCAGCCTGACGGGTCAGAACCTAACCTCAGCTGCTCCTTACTTGCCCTGCAGGTTTTCAAATTTCAAAGGTGTCTCCTGGAGGCTTGTTGGCTCAGTCGTGTCTAGTTCCTGCGGTCTCTAGCAAGGCTTGTGGACTATCTATGGGTCTGTGTCATTGGGGCCTTTTACTTTTCAAGGTTTTCTCGGCTTCTGACGAAGCGGGTTTTGTTGGGTAGGGGTTTTCAGGCCTGGTGCCCTCAGAATGGGCCGCCTCTTGTACCCCCCCCCCATTTTAGCATTCAGTGTCCTCTATAACTTGGGTATTGTTTTCCCAAAAGTAATGAATGCAGCTGTGGACTCTTTCCATTTATGAAGAAAAACTTAAATTATGCTTACCTGATAATTTTCTTTTCTTCAGATGGAAAGAGTCCACAGCTCCCCGTCCGTAATTTTTGTTCTTCTGGCACCTTTTCACCCTGATATTTCTTCTACTGTTCCTTGTTCCTCGGCAGAATGACTGGGGGATGAGGGGAGTGAGGGAGGTATTTAAGCCTTTGGCTGGGGTGTCTTTGTCTCCTCCTGGTGGCCAGGTTCTGAATTCCCAAATGTAATGAATGCAATGAAAGTTATCAGGTAAGCATAGATTAGTTTTTCTGATAACTTTTCACCAAGACTGTCCAGACAGTGGAAAGTTCATGAATTTGATGGATTGCACAGCTGTCATAGGGTCTGTTGTTATAAGTGGCGGCTGGTGAATTTTGAAAATGGTGGGGTGCTAACCCCACCCCTTGAAATTAAGCCCCACGCTCATATGGTTGCACCCATGTACTGAAAAAAATAATATATATATATATACACACACACAAGACAATCCAATAGTACCTACAGGATAGGGGTCATTGGTATCCCTGGGATGATAAGGGATACTGGAACCCCTGGGGGGAGATGGGAGACTGGCACCTCAGAGAGCAGAGGGAAAACTGGGACCTTGGGGAGGTGAGGAAGAAGGTGGTACCTTTGTACTGTGAGGGAAAGTGTCTTCTAACTTTACATCAAGTCAAAAGCCAAGTTACTAGGGCCTTACACATCTGAATAACAATTATCTGTTGTTAGCAATACACACAACACATCAATGGGAGTTAAGGGTTAACCTCTCCTAAGTCAGTGACTGCATAGACTTACAAGCACAGTCACAAGTAAACACACTATCATTGTAAAACGTGCATATAATTGAGTATAGGGGGCACTATGTGGAGAGTATAGGTATTGAGTTTCAATGTCTGTTACAGCTCTTGAATATTAACAGAGATACATGCTAGTTGCGTCTTCAATATGTCCATAGTAGTAACGTAAGTGCTCAGTGTGGATCGTCCCAATGTGATGCACCATTCAGTATATCCCCTGTAGCTCTGTGCAGCTCAACTTGCTCCTAGTCTTGGGCCCACCACCATGACTGTTCACATAATGATCATGTGACCTCAGAATGCTCAGTCACTAAAGGAGTTACCTTGGATTGAAATAGAATTTTAAGGCTGTAATACTGGTGTAGCTCAGTCCAATAAATGTGAAAAAAATCAGCCGCTGCATTTCTTAAAAACATAATCTCATTGCCGTCACCTATTCTATGAATAGCTGCTGTTTTTATTTGGCGGCGGACAGAAATTGACAGAAATCAACCCGATCGAACACGATCGGGTTGATTGACACCCCCTGCTAGTGGCCAATTGAATCTGCAAGGGGCGGTATTGCACTAGCAGTTCACAAGAACTGCTGGTGCAATGATAAATGCCGAGGGCGTATGCTGTCAGCATTTATCGATGTGCAGCTAACATGATCCGCTATATCGGATAATGTCCGCTCGCACCATAATAAATATGCCCCAAAGTGTCATTTATCATAAAATTTTCAATGATGGAAAATTACAGGGAAAGCAGTGAAAATAAAGTACATTGCAAAGGTTTTTCTTTCCTAAGATATGGTGAGTCCACGGAATCATCAATTACTAGTGGGAATATCACTCCTGGCCAGCATGAGGAGGCAAAGAGCACTACAGCAAAGCTGCTATATATGTCACTTCCCTTACCCATAATCCCCAGTCATTCTCTTTGCCTGCGGTGCAGGTGGAGGTGAAGTTTTGGTGTCTGATCTACAATGAAGATTTTTTTATTTTAAAAGCAGAGTAGGTTTCCTCTGATCTTTCTAAAGGGTCTAGCCTTAGCCCATGTCAGTCTTTTCAGTAGGGCAGTGGTAACTTTTGAGCAATTGGGAACTTGTGGGGTACAATCCTCACTGCGTTTTCCCAAAACATTTTGCTGCCCTATTTAGAGTTTATTCAGTCTTTCTGTATTTCCACAGGTCCATGTGAGGGATGGCATCCTCTCAAACCAGGTGAGCTGTCCTACTGCCGGACAGATAAATATTAAGGTAAGTGCCAGTTTTATTTTTCTATGTATGCAGGGAAAAATTTGGCACTTATTCAGCTGAAACGCTGCAGGGGCGTTTTTTTATTATTCCTGTTGTCAGGGTGCAGGTTTTTATGGCAGTTTTTGCAGGCACTGTTAGTCTGAGGAGTTATTTATTTTATTGATGGCTCAGTGAGGATCCGTTTTTAGTAACGGATTATGTACTTTTATTGGGGGTTTTATTGTTTGTATTTAAGCCTGTTTTCAAGAAAGTTGTTTAAAAAAAATAAAATGTGGGGGAGCTACAGGTGGAGGAGGAGTTGAGTAGATGCTGATGAGCAGGTGTTGCTGAGGTGCTGCTGAGCTCTGTCTTCCAGTCCCACAGTGTTTGGCGGTGGGTTATGCGCGCCAACCCTGTTTTCTGGGGGTTGCTAACTGGACAAGCTATAACATCGCTCCTGTAGCCCAACAGTGATAAAATCTGTCTCACTGTGAATACGAAATAAGCTTGTAAAAGAATCTTAAAAATATTTTCTCCACACTGGCTACCGTTATACTGAAAGGAAAACAAGGCTAAAGGTATCCTAACCACAAACAGACTGTTCTTTTTCCCCTCTCCCCCTTTTTTTTTTATTACGATGCAAAAACGATATTTAGCGGAAGAATCAGGACAACGTAAACTCCGCAAAACATACTGAGTATTCCGGCTCTCCGGGCACCTAAACAAGGTAATTTTGAAATTGAAAAATTCCAGCTCTCCTTTCTTCCTTTTTTCTGCTGCTTTAATCCCCCACTGCACCCACCGAGGAACAGCTCTATACGGGCAATTACACAAAGAAAAATCCTCTCCGGAATTACCTGAGGCTCCCTCTGTTGCCTTGCGCTTGGAGACTCACCCCCTCTCCCACCGGTGCTGCGTGAGAGGGGGTGAAGGGTGGAGCCTGCTGAGATCGGGGAACACGTTCAGTGTGGTATCAGCGGACCGCTGTCCGGATCAAGTTTCCTCCTCTCCCGCTGCTGATGTGAAGGAGGCGGTGAGGTTGTTGTGGCCCGCGGTTGAAGACCTGAGCAGCCTGAACAAGCAGGAGGGAGGCTTGGTGCATACAGCACTTCAGGTAAAGCGGCCTTGCCACGGAGACTCAGCGAGACTTTATCTATAGCATACCAGAGATCTGAGAGGATGTAAGACTCCAGCTGCTTTGTTTGAATGGTGTATGGGGAGGTATGAGGACTGCACAAATAGATGAAAAGAGAGTGGGGAGAATTGAAGAGCTGGTTGACTTTACTTGCTAAATAAAAAGCCTATCCCTTTTTTCTCTTGTTGTATTATAAATACGAAAGTTGGAAGACTTGCCCAGGGCTCCAGTCGTCATCACAGGCATAAGATAAAAAGAGAGAGCTGAAGAAATCTAAAACAGATGGGCACAGACGAGAGAGGGAGAAGGAGAAATTAAAGGCAACACTGTTGCAAAACACTAAGTCAAAACAGGCTAAAAGATACTTGTCTATCAATTGTAAGATGGCTTGTTACAAACTCTCCGAAGTAGATCATAAAAGAGTTGGAGGACTTAACTAAAAATGTGTGTCACATTATTGACATTCTGATTCTTGTTGGGATTAATCAGTTTATATAAAAACTCTACGGAAAACTAAGGAAGATATTATTAACTATCTCTGCTGTTATTATTGGTTGATATTCTTTTTTTTTCCTTATAAGCTTGAAATTAAGAAAGTGATCTGGTTAACTTGATCTCCCAGAGAGGCAGTGGTTTTGCTTTATATAAGGGGACCTCATTTATTTTCTTAAAGGGCCATAATACCCAAATGTTTAAACACTTGAAAGTGATGCAGCATAGCTGTAAAAAGCTGACTAGAAAATATCTCCTGAACATCTCGATGTAAAAAAGAAAGATATTTTACCTCAAAAGTTACTCAGTAGCCACCTCACATTGTAAAGGATTTCTAAGCAGCATTTTAGTGCGTCTGTCCTAGGACAGCTGAAAGGATGAGCCTCGTGCACTCTCATATTATTTCACCAATCAGGTAAAGGAAGCTTACTATGAAATCTCATGACAGTTAAGTCAAATCTCATGAGATCACAGTAAGAGTTCATGACCTCAGCACTGCTGATGCTGATTGGCTGCTGTTCATTTCTTCATTTTTTTTTATTTATTTTTTTTACCTGCAGCTGGGAGCAGCTGAGTATAACTTTTTACACAGAACTTACTCTGCTGAGCTGAGGAGATTGTGAGGTAAAATATCTTCCTTTTTTACATAGAGATGCTCAGGTGATATTTTCCTGTCAGCTTTTTACAGTTATACTGCATCAGTTTCAAGTGATTTAGCAAATGAGTATTATGTCCCTTTAAAGAAAAGAAATGGTTATTGAGCTAAAGTCCTTAGACATGTAATATTAATAAAAACCAACATTTATACCTAAATAGTTGACACCAATATTCAGCCCACATAAGATAAAAATCCTTTTAATATAATCTTTCTGGGATTCATGCATTATTGGTATAGCATATGAATTAATTCTCTTAAAAATTACCGATGTAATTGCTGAAAATCTGTTGGGGTGATTGAAATTGATTTACTTTGCTGGTACTATACATGCTGCATCTTTTGTTTCACACTGATTTAATTTTTTCTTGGGAGTTATTTTGGTGTGTATTAAACATACTAAGGTGTTGTGCCTAAGATACACAAGCATAGCTGAAGGGGTTATATTAATTAATTAATTGAAGCTGAATACCTTGAGGTGCAGGCTGAAGTTGCAAATGATATCCTGCCTCCACAGGTAGGACAAATACACCTCTCTTGCCTAAAATTAATAATACAACCCGGAATTTGTTAATCCAGTAGACCCTCCAAGAGGGGAAAAAAAGAAGGAAAGGGGACAGGAAAAAGGGGGGAGAGGGAAGGAGGGGAAAGGGAAAGAGAAAAAAAAAGAAAAGAAGGGGATTATACACAGGGGATATTACTTAACCTAACTTTACTAAAATTCTGTGGAAATAGGGGAAAATAAATTGCTGTCAGAACCCCATTCTTTTTCTGCTACAATAGAGAATGCATGGCAAGAATAAGGCCGAAGTTCCTTCATTTCTCTTTCCTTGGTCCACTGAATAGGATATTATAAAAATCTGGACCTATTTATTTATTTATTTATTTATTTATTTTTTATTTTTCTTCCTTGTCTCTGGCTTTGTATAAATCAGAGTTACTGAAACCAAACTCTGAGTCTCTTCTGTTTTGTTTAATTGACTGTAGACGATTAGATACAGGGGATATTACTTAACCTAATCCTACTAAAATTTTGTGGCAGTAGGGGAAAATAACTTGCTGTTAGAGTCTTAGAAAAAACGTAGAGTTTTTTTCTGGTAAAACAGGGAATGTACGGCAAGAAAAAGGCCTAAGTTCCTTCATTTCTTTCTCCTTGGTCCACTGAATAGGATATTATAAAGATAGGAGCCTAAAGATCTGGACCTATTTACTTTTTTGTCTTGGGCCTTATATATAAAATAGGGTCGCTGAAACTAAACTCTGAGTCTCTCCTGCTTTGTTTATACCTGGTAATTTAAAACTACTCCTATGTTGACCACCATACCTGATTGAATATAGTAACACACAACTCACTCTTGCTTTCCCCTTCTTCTCCCTCTCCCTTTTTCTTTTTTCTTTTTTTTTTGCCTCCCCCTTCTCACTCTATCCCCACTAGTTCACAATCTCACGAGACACTCAAATAGGAAAATTTTCCATTCACTATTCTCCCTTCACTTCCTTAATTTACTTCCACACGGTCACATAACACGAGTCGCACAAGTAAGACACACAGTCAATACACTTCACGTTTCTCTTCCCCTGTTTTCCCTTTTTTTTTTTTTCCCCCTCATCAGCACTGTACACTGTAATCAAACACTTTAAAAGGAAAATTCAATTCCTTTTTCCCAAACTAACGGCACATGGATAAATTTCTTAACACACAACACAAATCCTCACCTCCAGCTATGGCGGCTCGACAAAGAGATAGGAAAACCAAAACCAATCCCGAAACCTCTTTGGATACACATTCAGGAATTATGAATCCTATACATATTAACGAACCGTTTGACATTCAATCACTGGTAACAAGCATTTCTGAAGCTTTAACCCCCAAATTTGATAATCTTAGGAGCGAGATAAAGCAGGATATCTCACTTCTAGCGAATGAAGTTAGACAATTTTCCATGAGATTATCAGAGGCAGAACAGAGGATATCAGATCTGGAAGATTTAACAACAGCTCAGAACACTAAATTGGAAGCTTCCCTAAATAACTATACCAAAATACAAGAAAAACTAGAAGACCTAGAAAATCGCTCTAGGAGAAACAACCTTAGCGTAGTCGGGGTACTAGAGGAGAAACAGTATGAAGATCTCAATAAGTTTATAACTATTACCCTACCACAGTTGTTGCAAATACTGCAGTCCAGACACAGATTACAGTAGAGAGGGTGCATAGATTAGGAGGGCCCCTAGGCGATCAAGGAAAGACACGACCCAGACCGATAATTGCTAGAATACTGAACTTTCAAGACAAAGTTAAACTATTACAATATTTTAGAAAAAATCAACTGATATTTATTGGGGACTCAAGAATTTTGTTATTTCAAGACTTCTAAGCTGATACAGCTGCAAGGAGAAGAATCATAGCCCCACTATGTACAAAACTAATTAACCAAGGAATACGTGCTACTCTTATTTACCCCGCTAAGCTTAAGATATGGGTCGATGATAAGGTGCACTTATTTGACTCAGTAGCAGAAGCAGACAAATTCTTAGCCCAGTCAGGGCTAATAGCACCTCAAGGAATCAGTACCACACAATAGGTAGCTAGTGACAGGAAAAGGATATTTAACCCTAAGAGTTTATGATGGCACACATTAATAATGGGTTTTTTTTTAATTGTTGTTTTTTTTATTTTATTGTTTATTTTTCTCTTTATTACCTGTGTTATCGATCGAAAGAATTTTCAGGTTTATTGAGGTTTTTCCTCATTGGGATAACCGGGGTACAATAGGCAGAGGTTGCTACAGTAAGGAGATGGTGGAAGGGGATTTCCTATCCCTCTCTTTCCCCCCACCCTTTTTTTTTTTCCCCTTACCTCCTTCCCTCCCATGCCCTTCCTTTCCCTACTTTTCCCTCCCCTCCCCCCTCTTTTTTTTTCTCGATTAAGGGTTTTATATGTTTATAAGTAAGGATAGACATGATGGGTAAATATAAATTGGTATCATGGAACATAGGAGGTATCACTTCACCGATTAAGCAGAAAGCAATAATATCTTATCTTCAGAAAATAAATACAAGCATTGCATTTCTACAAGAAACACACTTAAAAACAGAGGAAGTTCTGAAACTTAAGACAGCATGGGTGAAGGAGGTTGTTGTTTCTCCTAGTAAAGTTCACAAAGGGGGAGTAGCTATACTTTTGGGAAAAAGGTTAAATTATCAAATCTTACACATAAACGCGGACACAGAAGGGAGATTCCTAATGATAAAAATTAAACCGGCAAATACTTTATATACTTTATGCAATGTTTATGGCTCAAATAGACTTAGCCATGAGTTTTGGGAAACATTACAAGCTAAGATACTACTATATGCGGAAGGCTATATAATATTAGGAGGAGATTTTAACATGGCCCCACAATAGATAGGTCTAGACACGATCCCTCCGCCCCCAAGACTAAAAAAGATAACCTAGAAACTAAAAAAATTAAACAGATTTTTCAAAATCTTAGAGTCAGGGACATTTGGAGAACAGAAAACCCGGATAAAACTGAATATACATGTCTTTCCATGGCTCACAGGACACTATCTAGGATTGATCTTTTCTTGATAGATGAAAAAATGGTCAAGCTTAGAGTAGAGGCAGGAATCTTACCTATAGTTATATCAGACCATGCTCCCATATTTCTGAACTTCCAGAGTGAGGATCCAACCTATGATAAAAGACATTTTCAGTTTCCCAAGTCTCTAATATCAGATTACAAATTTAAAAACTAGCTTAATCTTAAATATGAAGAATATGTTCAACTTAACTCTGAGTATTTAAATAAATCAGAAATCTTTTGGGAAGCTGGCAAGGCAGTTCTACAGGGGGAGATTTTGGCCTATAGTATATACAGAACTAAAAACCTAAAGAAGCGCGAAAATGAGGTACGAAAAGCTGTTTCCAACGCATATAATAGATATTTATTAATTAGGTCAGCAGAGAATTGGTCAAGATATACCCAAGCTAAGAAGGAAAGGGATACTTTCTTAATATATAGGACCACTCAGAAAGAAGTAAAGTTTCAGGCTAAGATGCATAGATATGGAAACAAAACAGGGAAACTTCTTGCAAGTCTGATAAAGGGGGATAAAGGATCATCCCTGATCGAATCTATCCAAGATAGAGAAAAATCGATCACGTCAATAGACGGGATTTTGAAAATCTTTTCGGATTACTACCAAGACTTATACTCACTGAAAAATTTGAATCTTAGACAAAGCGAGGAGTTTTGGAGTAAAATTTTGTACCCAGTTCTCACACCTGAACTTTCCGATATTCTGAATTCTCCCATTTCTGAGATAGAGGTCTATAGAACCATTCAACAGCTCCCCTTAAACAAAGCTCCAGGCCCCGATGCTGTCCCTAATGAATTTTATAAAATTCTGGCACCACAATTAGTCCCACACCTGACTAGATTATATAATGACATATATATTCATGGTAAAACAATTTCCCCAAACTTTTCGGCTTCATTCACCTCTCTGATACTTAAACCAGGAAAGGACCCCAACCAAAAGGAGTCATATAGACCGATAGCCTTACTCAACACTGATTACAAAATACTCACGGCAGTCTTAGCACAAAGATTACAAACTCTTCTCCCGCACATTATTCATAAGGATCAAGCTGGATTCATGGTTAAGAGAAATTCCTCAGCAAAAATTAGGGAAGTCTTTGCCACTATAGATTATTTTAAGAACTTAGAGAAAAGGCCATATGGGGAAGAAGAGGATAATGTGGATTTAGCAATACTTGCGATCGATGCCGAAAAGGCATTCAATTCAGTTCATATGGATCACATGTTATCTTCTTTATATAAATTTGGTTTCAGAGATAAGTTCCCTAAATTCATTGACAACTTATACAATAAAGCTTCTACAAGATTAATAGTAAATGGATCAAAATCAATAGCTATTG
Organism: Bombina bombina; assembly: GCF_027579735.1. Classification (NCBI taxonomy): domain Eukaryota; kingdom Metazoa; phylum Chordata; class Amphibia; order Anura; family Bombinatoridae; genus Bombina; species Bombina bombina. The sequence goes on along the minus strand of NC_069509.1, from coordinate 180,067,617 downwards.
AACTTAAAAGGGGAACAAGGCAGGGATGCCCTCTCAGCAGTTGGAGGGGATAAAAATTGGCAAAAAAGAGCTTAAAATAGCCCTTTATGCCGATGACGTCTTGGTATATATAAGTAATGCTAATGTGAATGTACCTAAACTCTTGGCAATCATTAAACAATTTGGATCCTTCTCAGGGTATAAAATAAATATCTCCAAATCAGAGTTGCTTTGGATTAAAAAAAACAACAGAATCATTAAGGAATTTACCCTTTAGTGAGGTATTACATTCATTCAGATATTTAGGCATGCAAATCTCGCCAGACCCTGAGGCTTGGTATAGATTAAATATAAGCCCAGTATTAAATAAAATTAGAGAATATATGTCAAATTGGAAGAATCTTCCGCTTTCAATATCTGGCCGTATAGCCCTTTATAAAATGATACTCCTCCCCAAAATCTTATATGTCCTCCAAAATATACCATTATTCTTGAAAGGAAACGATATTAGCGCACTTAATAAGGCGCTAAGTGAGTTCATTTGGCAACATAAACCCAGAATTGCACTACAAAAGCTCATGCTCCCAAGAAAGTTTGGTGGCATTGCACTCCCTGACCTCTGAATATACAACTATGCTTTCCTTGCATGAATAGTTATTGATTGGGTACACAAAAGAGATTATGTTACAAATAATGAATTAGATCAAAACATAACATTCCCCTTTCTCCCCATAGCACTAACTCATTATAAGCGCAGTCTTCTTCCTCAAGAGATCAAGAAAATTAGGTCTATTGTTAACCCAATCATGGCATGGTGGCGAATATGTAAGATTACGGGAGCAGAAGCTAGAGTTTCCAAATTCTTACCTTTAATTGGGAACCCCCAATTCACACCTGGACTTCAGTCGTTAGTATTTAGAAGATGGCAGAATTTGGGATTAGAACACACATACCAATTGATAGACACAGAGAAGAGGATGCCTTAAATCGTATTAATCTGTTAGAGGAGAATTCCATCTCCCCCAAAAAGATTTTTTCGCTTATTTGCAAGCCAGGCACTATATATCTGAATTGACAAAGGATTTTGGTTGGAATTGGAACTTAGGACAATTAGAAAATTGGTTAGCGTCAGCAAAATTTGGCTGTATGTCAATATCCACAATATATCAAACCTTAAGCTCCGTAAGGGGGCCCACAAATCTACAACAAATATAACTTAAATGGACCTTAGCAATTCCACAAAGCACGGTTAACCCTGTTGCAATTCAACAATCCATATCTAGGGTTCTACTAACAACGCTCTCTTCAACTTGGAGAGAATCACACATGAAATTACTATACAAGACCTACTACACACCTGCTAAAGGAAATAAGTTTGGAAACCTAAATTTTAATAAATGCCCTAAGTGCCTGCTACCAGAAGCAACCCTAGTGCATATGATTTGGGATTGCCCAAAAATAAGATTGATGTGGCATAAGGTAGAATATTGGTTAAACAATACATTAGGAATCTCCCCGATAGTCCTTTCAATTGAGCAAATATTATTCTTAGTATCTTCTGAACTAAAACAAGTACGGGCTAATTGTAAAATAATTAATTTAGCTATTCTTGCAACTAGATACATAATCTTTAAGAAGTGGAAAGGGAGAGAGCCACCAAGTATACCTGAGATTAAGAACTGTATAAAGAAGCAATGTATATTAGAACAGATTGGAATAGACTCACATCAAGAGGAAGATGTTAGGAAATTCTTTAAGAAATGGTCAGTATTTATTAAATCTTTTCCACCAACAGAGATAGAACATATGATATACCCCTTTAGGAACACAGACCTTGTATTGCTAGACTTATGGTAGATTGGAATTAGACTAGCAAAGGTCTCTTCCCCCCCCTTTTTGTTTTTTGTTTTGTTGTTTTTTGCCCTTGGTTTTTTTTGGGGGGGTTTTCTTCTTTCCTTCCCATTTCCCCTATTTCCCCTCCCCTTCACATCTCCTTGAGGAATCACTCCAGCAACAAGGGTTGCCAAGTTAAAACTAAAAGAGTGGCAGCATGACTACATGCTACAAGGTGAAATGAATTTGTTAAAATGAAGTGATTATGCCTTTATTTTTCTGATTTCTTTTATTGAAGCCCGAGACAATATATTAGAAAAATTGTATAAAGTTAAAATATACACAAAACTGTGCATATTGTTTATTTCTTTTTCATGCTTCAGGGCTGTTAAGAAGCTTTGATGACTGTTTCTGTTTGTTTGTTTTTTTTATACACCTTTGGTATTTATTCTTGTGATTATTGTAAATAATCACTCAACATAAATAAAATAATAAAAAAATAAATAAAAAAAAAAGTTTTTTTTTTGTCAGCTGTAGGACCGCCCCTTTTAGGGAGGTTCTGATTCTTTGATGTCAGAGCTTTTCTTTCATGTAATTAACAAGAGTCCATGAGCTAGTGACGTATGGGATATACATTCCTACCAGGAGGGGCAAAGTTTCCCAAACCTTAAAATGCCTATAAATACACCCCTCACCACACCCACAAATCAGTTTTACAAACTTTGCCTCCAAGGGAGGTGGTGAAGTAAGTTTGTGCTAGATTCTACGTTGATATGCGCTCCGCAGCAAGTTGGAGCCCGGTTTTCCTCTCAGCGTGCAGTGAATGTCAGAGGGATGTGAAGAGAGTATTGCCTATTGAATGCAGTGATCTCCTTCTACGGGGTCTATTTCATAAGGTTCTCTGTTATCGGTCGTAGAGATTCATCTCTTACCTCCCTTTTCAGATCGACGATATACTCTTATATTTACCATTACCTCTACTGATTCTCGTTTCAGTACTGGTTTGGCTTTCTACAAACATGTAGATGAGTGTCCTGGGGTAAGTAAGTCTTATTTTCTGTGACACTCTAAGCTATGGTTGGGCACTTTATTTATAAAGTTCTAAATATATGTATTCAAACATTTATTTGCCTTGACTCAGAATGTTCAACTTTCCTTATTTTCAGACAGTCAGTTTCATATTTGGGATTATGCATTGAATTATCATATTTTTCTTACCTCAAAAATTTGACTTTTTTCCCTGTGGGCTGTTAGGCTCGCGGGGGCTGAAAATGCTTCATTTTATTGCGTCATTCTTGGCGCGGACTTTTTTGGCGCAAAAATTCTTTTCCGTTTCCGGCGTCATACGTGTCGCCGGAAGTTGCGTCATTTTTTGACGTTATTTTGCGCCAAAAATGTCGGCGTTCCGGATGTGGCGTCATTTTTGGCGCCAAAAGCATTTAGGCGCCAAATAATGTGGGCGTCTTATTTGGCGCTAAAAAATATGGGCGTCGCTTTTGTCTCCACATTATTTCAGTCTCATTTTTCATTTGCTTCTGGTTGCTAGAAGCTTGATATTTGGCATTCTTTCCCATTCCTGAAACTGTCTTATAAGGAATTTGATCTATTTTGCTTTATATGTTGTTTTTTCTCTTACATATTGCAAGATGTCTCACGTTGCATCTGAGCCAGAAGATACTACAGGAAAATCACTGCCTGCTGGATCTACCAAAGCTAAGTGTATCTGCTGTAAACTTTTGGTAGCTATTCCTCCAGCTGTTGTTTGTAATAATTGTCATGACAAACTTGTTAAAGCAGATAATATTTCCTTTAGTAATGTACCATTGCCTGTTGCAGTTCCCTCAACATCTAAGGTGCAGAATGTTCCTGATAACATAAGAGATTTTGTTTCTGAATCCATAAAGAAGGCTTTGTCTGTTATTTCTCCTTCTAGTAAACGTAAAAAGTCTTTTAAATCTTCTCTCTCTACAGATGAATTTTTAAATGAACACCATCATTCTGATTCTTTGGACTCTTCTGGTTCAGAGGATTCTATCTCAGAGATTGATGCTGATAAATCTTCATATTTATTTAAGATGGAATTTATTCGCTCTTTACTTAAAGAAGTACTAATTGCTTTAGAAATAGAGGATTCTAGTCCTCTTGATACTAATTCTATACGTTTGGATAAGGTTTTTAAAGCTCCTGCGGTTATTCCAGAAGTTTTTCCTGTTCCTAATGCTATTTCTGCAGTAATTTCCAAAGAATGGGATAAATTGGGTAATTCATTTACTCCTTCTAAACGTTTTAAGCAATTATATCCTGTTCCGCCTGACAGGTTAGAATTTTGGGACAAAATCCCTAAAGTTGATGGGGCTATTTCTACCCTTGCTAAACGTACTACCATTCCTACGTCAGATGGTACCTCGTTTAAGGATCCTTTAGATAGAAAAATTGAATCTTTTCTAAGAAAAGCTTATCTGTGTTCAGGTAATCTTCTTAGACCTGCTATATCATTGGCTGATGTTGCTGCAGCTTCAACTTTTTGGTTGGAAACTCTAGCGCAACAAGTAACAAATCGTGATTCTCATGATATTATTATTCTTCTCCAGCATGCTAATAATTTTATCTGTGATGCCATTTTTGATATTATTAGAGTTGATGTTAGGTTTATGTCTCTGGCTATCTTAGCCAGAAGAGCTTTATGGCTTAAGACTTGGAATGCTGATATGGCTTCTAAATCAACTCTACTTTCCATTTCTTTCCAGGGAAACAAATTATTTGGTTCTCAGTTGGATTCTATTATTTCAACTGTTACTGGTGGGAAAGGAACTTTTTTACCACAGGATAAAAAATCTAAAGGTAAAAACAGGGCTAACAATCGTTTTCGTTCCTTTCGTTTCAACAAAGAACAAAAGCCTGATCCTTCGTCCTCAGGAGCAGTTTCAGTTTGGAAACCATCTCCAGTCTGGAATAAATCCAAGCCTGCTAGAAAGGCAAAGCCTGCTTCTAAGTTCACATGAAGGTACGGCCCTCATTCCAGTTCAGCTGGTAGGGGGCAGGTTACGTTTTTTCAAAGAAATTTGGATCAATTCTGTTCACAATCTTTGGATTCAGAACATTGTTTCAGAAGGGTACAGAATTGGTTTCAAGATGAGACCTCCTGCAAAGAGATTTTTTCTTTCCCGTGTCCCAGTAAATCCAGTGAAAGCTCAAGCATTTCTGAATTGTGTTTCAGATCTAGAGTTGGCTGGAGTAATTATGCCAGTTCCAGTTCCGGAACAGGGGATGGGGTTTTATTCAAATCTCTTCATTGTACCAAAGAAGGAGAATTCCTTCAGACCAGTTCTGGATCTAAAATTATTGAATCGTTATGTAAGGATACCAACGTTCAAGATGGTAACTGTAAGGACTATATTGCCTTTTGTTCAGCAAGGGAATTATATGTCCACAATAGATTTACAGGATGCATATCTGCATATTCCGATTCATCCAGATCATTATCAGTTCCTGAGATTCTCTTTTCTAGACAAGCATTTCCAATTTGTGGCTCTACCGTTTGGCCTTGCTACAGCTCCAAGAATTTTCACAAAAATTCTCGGTGCCCTTCTGTCTGTAATCAGAGAACAGGGTATTGTGGTATTTCCTTATTTGGACGATATCTTGGTACTTGCTCAGTCTTTACATTTAGCAGAGTCTCATACGAATCGACTTGTGTTGTTTCTTCAAGATCATGGTTGGAGGATCAATTTACCAAAAAGTTCTTTGATTCCTCAAACAAGGGTAACCTTTCTGGGTTTCCAGATAGATTCAGTGTCCATGACTCTGTCTTTAACAGACAAGAGACGTCTAAAATTGATTACAGCTTGTCGAAACCTTCAGTCTCAATCATTCCCTTCGGTAGCCTTATGCATGGAAATTCTAGGTCTTATGACTGCTGCATCGGACGCGATCCCCTTTGCTCGTTTTCACATGCGACCTCTTCAGCTCTGTATGCTGAACCAATGGTGCAGGGATTACACGAAGATATATCAATTAATATCTTTAAAACCGATTGTTCGACACTCTCTAACGTGGTGGACAGATCACCATCGTTTAATTCAGGGGGCTTCTTTTGTTCTTCCGACCTGGACTGTAATTTCAACAGATGCAAGTCTCACAGGTTGGGGAGCTGTGTGGGGATCTCTGACGGCACAAGGAGTTTGGGAATCTCAGGAGGTGAGATTACCGATCAATATTTTGGAACTCCGTGCAATTTTCAGAGCTCTTCAGTTTTGGCCTCTTCTGAAGAGAGAATCGTTCATTTGTTTTCAGACAGACAATGTCACAACTGTGGCATACATCAATCATCAAGGAGGGACTCACAGTCCTCTGGCTATGAAAGAAGTATCTCGAATTTTGGTTTGGGCGGAATCCAGCTCCTGTCTAATCTCTGCGGTTCATATCCCAGGTGTAGACAATTGGGAAGCGGATTATCTCAGTCGCCAAACGTTGCATCCGGGCGAATGGTCTCTTCACCCAGAGGTATTTCTTCAGATTGTTCAAATGTGGGGGCTCCCAGAGATAGATCTGATGGCCTCTCATCTAAACAAGAAACTTCCCAGGTATCTGTCCAGATCCCGGGATCCTCAGGCGGAGGCAGTGGATGCATTATCACTTCCTTGGAAGTATCATCCTGCCTATATCTTTCCGCCTCTAGTTCTTCTTCCAAGAGTAATCTCCAAGATTCTGAGGGAATGCTCGTTTGTTCTGCTAATAGCTCCGGCATGGCCTCACAGGTTTTGGTATGCGGATCTTGTCCGGATGGCATCTTGCCAACCATGGACTCTTCCGTTAAGACCAGACCTTCTGTCGCAAGGTCCTTTTTTCCATCCGGATCTGAAATCCTTAAATTTAAAGGTATGGAGATTGAACGCTTGATTCTTGGTCAAAGAGGTTTCTCTGACTCCGTGATTAATACTATGTTACAGGCTCGTAAATCTGTATCTCGAGAGATATATTATAGAGTCTGGAAGACTTATATTTCTTGGTGTCTTTCTCATCATTTTTCTTGGCATTCTTTTAGAATACCGAGAATTTTACAGTTTCTTCAGGATGGTTTAGATAAGGGTTTGTCCGCAAGTTCTTTGAAAGGACAAATCTCCGCTCTTTCTGTTCTTTTTCACAGAAAGATTGCTATTCTTCCTGATATTCATTGTTTTGTACAAGCTTTGGTTCGTATAAAACCTGTCATTAAGTCAATTTCTCCTCCTTGGAGTTTGAATTTGGTTCTGGGAGCTCTTCAAGCTCCTCCGTTTGAACCTATGCATTCATTGGACATTAAATTACTTTCTTGGAAAGTTTTGTTCCTTTTGGCCATCTCTTCTGCTAGAAGAGTTTCTGAATTATCTGCTCTTTCTTGTGAGTCTCCTTTTCTGATTTTTCATCAGGATAAGGCGGTGTTGCGAACTTCTTTTGAATTTTTACCTAAGGTTGTGAATTCCAACAACATTAGTAGAGAAATTGTGGTTCCTTCATTATGTCCTAATCCTAAGAATTCTAAGGAGAAATCGTTGCATTCTTTGGATGTTGTTAGAGCTTTGAAATATTATGTTGAAGCTACGAAATCTTTCCGTAAGACTTCTAGTCTATTTGTTATCTTTTCCGGTTCTAGAAAAGGCCAGAAAGCTTCTGCCATTTCTTTGGCATCTTGGTTGAAATCTTTAATTCATCTTGCCTATGTTGAGTCGGGTAAAATTCCGCCTCAGAGAATTACAGCTCATTCTACTAGGTCAGTATCTACTTCCTGGGCGTTTAGGAATGAAGCTTCGGTTGACCAGATCTGCAAAGCAGCAACTTGGTCCTCTTTGCATACTTTTACTAAATTCTACCATTTTGATGTATTTTCTTCTTCTGAAGCAGTTTTTGGTAGAAAAGTTCTTCAGGCAGCGATTTCAGTTTGAATCTTCTGCTTATGTTTTTCGTTAAACTTTATTTTGGGTGTGGATTATTTTCAGCAGGAATTGGCTGTCTTTATTTTATCCCTCCCTCTCTAGTGACTCTTGTGTGGAAAGATCCACATCTTGGGTAGTCATTATCCCATACGTCACTAGCTCATGGACTCTTGTTAATTACATGAAAGAAAACATAATTTATGTAAGAACTTACCTGATAAATTCATTTCTTTCATATTAACAAGAGTCCATGAGGCCCACCCTTTTTTGTGGTGGTTATGATTTTTTTGTATAAAGCACAATTATTCCAATTCCTTATTTTATATGCTTCGCACTTTTTTTCTTATCACCCCACTTCTTGGCTATTCGTTAAACTGATTTGTGGGTGTGGTGAGGGGTGTATTTATAGGCATTTTAAGGTTTGGGAAACTTTGCCCCTCCTGGTAGGAATGTATATCCCATACGTCACTAGCTCATGGACTCTTGCTAATATGAAAGAAATGAATTTATCAGGTAAGTTCTTACATAAATTATGTTTTTTTGGCGCTTTTCTTTTTTACTTCCTGTAAGTGAGGTGCGCATATTTCAGATGGCTCTGCTGTTTAGAAGGTTTCTTGCTGTTTTTGCTTCTCTGGAAATCTGGATTGTAAACAAGATTTGCAGCGTGTTGCAGGACTGCTAAGGTGTAGAGTGTTGCCTGGGGTATGTTTTCTTGATTTGGTAAATTTAAAAGGAACATTTATTTATGAACTTTTTTTGTTCTGTATTATATCCTTTGTTAAAAGATAAAAAAAGTTGTTTTTTTGTTGTTTGTTTTTGTATTATGGATCAAGAGGCTGTGCAGGATGTTACCTGTAGCTTGTGTTTTGATGCCCAGGTGGAGCCCCCAGTACCTTTTTGTTCTTCATGTATTTAAAGATTTTTAGCTTATAGAAATAGGCTTTTTTGAGCCATCATTAGCTAAGGCAGATGCTGTTCAGGAGCCTCCTGTTTCAGATGTGCCGCAGCTGTCTCCTCAAGCGTCCCAATCCTATTCATTTGCACATGCAGTGCCCTGCTTTTCCTCTCATGCTCCGTCTGGGGTTACTTTGCAAGATATTGCTGCCCAGGTTGTTAACCCATGAAGTCTAGTAAGCTGAACAAGTATTTTGATGTTCCCTCTGCGATGGAGGTATTTCCTGTTACAGACGGTGCTTCTGAGATTATTGCACAGGAGTGGGAGAGACCTGGTATTCCTTTTTCTCCATCTCCCATTTTTAAGAAAATGTTTCCTATAGCTGACTTTATTAAAGAGTCGTGGCAAACGGTTCCTACGGTGGAAGGACCTATTTCTACTTTGGCTAAGAGGACCACTATTCCCATAGAGGATAGTTGTTCCTTTAAGGATCCAATGGATAAGAAATCAAAGGCATTTTTAAAGAAAATGTATGTTCACCAAGGTCTTCAATGGCAGCCTGCGGTGTGTATTGCTACTGTTACCAGCGCTGCAGCTTACTGGATTGATGCCTTGTCTGATTCTATTCAGACAGATACTCCTCTTGAGGAGATCCAGGGCAGGATTAAGGCTCTTAAATTAGCCAATTCCTTTATTACGGATGCTTCCTTACTAGGAGCTAAACTAAAACTAAACTAGGAGCAAAAATGTCTGGTTTTGCGGTCCTAGCTCGCAGAGCCCTTTGGTTAAAATCCTGGTCTGCGGATGTTTCTTCTAAATCTAAGTTATTAGCTATTCCCTACAAGGGTAAGACCTTGTTTGGGCCTAGGTTGGCTGAAATTATTTCAGCTATCACAGGAGGAAAGGGATATTTTCTTCCTCAGGATAAGATAAATAAGCAGAAAGGGCATCAGAGTAATTTTTGTTCCTTTCGTAAAGGCGTCTGTCACTACTGACGCGTTTCGCCCGTAAAGGGCTTTCCCTTTTCTTTGAGAAAGCCCTTTACGGGCGAAACACGTCAGTAGTGACAGACGCCTTTTAACTTTGTCTAAGTAAAGCTGTGTAATGACTCATAATACGCTCCTATACTTAAGTAATGACAGTAGTTGTTAAACAAAGATTATAGAGATATTAGCGCAAGTGTACTACGGTGTAACACCATCTTATAAGCTATGTGGGTAACGCTATGTTACATACTCAAAGATCGTAGAGACAATTAATTAAAGATCATAGAGAAAATAGTGCAAGTGTATTACGGTGTAACACCATTTTATAAGCTATGTGGGTAACTGAAAGTTACAGATACTAAGATCGTAAAGATAATTAATCCAATATCGTACAGATAATAGCTCAAGTGTATTACGGTGTAACACCACTTTACAAGTTATGTGGGTAATGTAATGTTATATATATAAACCCAACGACATTTGACAAACATTAAGAGTATCGGTACACAGCTCATATTCACACAACATCCGGGTACTATTAACCGGTGTAAGAGACCGTTTGGAACCGACGAAGCATCAAATTGAGCTCATTTAGTTAGTTTAATTTTGTAAAATCTCCCACCAACGAGATAAAAGGAGTATGCAATTGAACTATCATACTGAAAGTGTGGTAACACAGTATTTGTATTAATAATCCACTTAGAAGTTGTGACTCCCCAAAATTGGATAACATCCGGGCCATAAACAAACGATCGACGGCCTCTTTATACACAATATAATTACCTATGGTAATTTCATAATTAATATTACATAGATAATAAAGTCACCATTAATATTACAAACTGACCGCAATCACAGAACGAGTTACTACAAGAGAGTGTACCGGATATAAGTTTGCTAAGAATTATACATACTCCAATTATAGTGACTTTAAGATAAGACAAATTTGAAACAGCACCATTTCACACTTATAAACAGATAACATCCTTGCAATAAACGAGGGGTTTATGGACTCTTGTACTTAATAAGTAACTAATGTGGGTCATATAATTTATAATAATAGCGGCTAACAAGTGCATATACATGCTATAACCTCACACTCAATCAAACAGGGTCTGCAAAGGATATAACCCTGAAAGGGATTATACATATAACCTTTGAACATAGAACTTCATTACAGAGATTTAGTGAAAGATAATGAGGGAGTCCAACTCTCGATAATACACAGTATAGGATTAAATATCCAGTATTTACTACTAAGAATCACTATATAAGAAAACAGTAATATCTCCAGAATATTAACAGGAATGTATTACCAACTCCCCACAGCAACCATACTCGCAATTATAAGAGTATCAAACGCTAACTTGAGCCAGTAATATTACTACTCCGCGATAGGTCAATAGTTGTGAAACATACTGTGTTGTGTAAGAAAGATAAATATAACAGCACATCTTATATTATTAGATCTGGGTGATTACTATAGAAATATTTACTAAGAGTATAATAAGGAAATAGGTAAAACACTCCTGACACACATATGATTGTACAACATGGATCTCATTGATAGATTAATAGTGTGTTACATATTAAGGAGGACCTGATAAGCACCTAGTAATTCATCTGCATCTATACTCAAGGAACCAGTAATACCACCATTTTTTGAGTTATCAGGCTTACCAGTAAAGTCACGATATTATAACAAGACCCCTATTTATATGAAGTTATTATAACACAATTGGGGGCAATATACCATCTACATATAATACTTTATTCTAGTATTTGATTGTACCTTGTTACAGTTAACTAGGAGAGACCCACAGTATACACCCATAGGTGGAAATCTTTAACCGGACTAACATTACTACAGATTTGCATCTACAAGTAGTACCAGTGCATAGGAGACCTCTATAACTAACAATTATTGCTATAATTTTAGTGACACATCGTGACAGTACATTAAAGGCACTTACATAATATTTGTGCTCACTACATTTAGCACTAATAAACACAGCTTACTTTGAGTTTTTTTTAACTTTGTGTGTTGTATGTAATTTGTTCACAGTTTTTAATTAATTCTAATAAAAGTTATATTTTAATTATCGTCTCACATCTAGTACCACTCCCAAGTCTGGACGTAGAGTGCTGGAGGTGCATACTGTTTTGTGAGAAGTATTTTCCAGTTTAATCCTCAATTGGGGGCAGCCCGAACTGGATCTCGTGGCTTCTCGACAGAATGCCAAGCTTCTGATGTACGGCTGGAGGTCAAGGGATCCACAGGCTTTCTTGATAGATACTCTGGCGGTCCCTTGGAATTTGTCTAGCTTACATATTTCCTCCGTTCGCTCTCCTGCCAAGGCTTGGCCTCGCAGGATCTGGTATGCAGATCTAGTGGAAATGTCGTCCCTACCTCCGTGGAGACTCCCTCTGAGGAAGGACCTTCTACTTCAAGGTCCTTTTCTTCCTTTTCTACATTTAAACATCCAAATCTTGTTTCTCTGAAGCTGACTGCTTGACGATTGAAGGCTTGATTTTATCTAGTCGGTCATTGAGACCATGATTCAGGCTTGTACGCCTGTGACAAGAAAGATTTACTATAAGATATGTTGTAAATATCTATATTGTTGTGAATTCAGAGGCTACTCTTGGAGTAGAGTAAGAATTCGTAGGAATTTGCCTTTTCTCCAGGAGGGTCTGGAGAAGGGTTTTTCAGCTAGTACTCTGAAAGGTCAGATTTCTGCGTTGTCTATTTTATTGCATAAGCGTTTGTCGGATGCGCCAGATGTGCAATCCTTTTGTCAGGCCTTGGTTAGGATCAGGCCTGTGTTTAAGTCCGTTACTCCTCCCTGGAGTCTTAACCTTGTTCTTAGAGTTTTACAGAGGGCTCCCTTTGAACCTATGCATTCCTTAGATATTACGATGTTATCTTGGAAGGTTTTGTTTCTTGTTGCTATTTCTTCTGCTCGAAGAGTTTCGGAACTCTTGGCTCTGCAGTTTGATTCTCCTTATCTTATTTTTCATTCTGATAAGGTGTTCTACGTACTAAGTTAAGTTTCCTACCTAAGATTGTTTCAAACAAGAATATTAATCAGGAGATCGTGGTTCCTTCTTTGTGCCCTAATCCTTCTTCTCCTAAGGAGCGTTTGTTGCACAACCTAGATGTTGTGCATGCTTTGAAGTTTTATCTTCAGGCGACTAAGGACTTTCGTCAGTCTTGTGCTTTGTTTGTTTTTCTTGGAAGCGCAAAGGTCAGAAAGCTACGGCTACTTCTCTTTCTCTTTGGCTAAGGAGTTTTATTCGTTTGGCCTATGAGACTGCTGGACAGCAACCTCCTGAGAGAATCACTGCTCATTCCACAAGGGCTGTTTCTTCTTCCTGGGCAATTAAAAATTAAGTTTCTGTGGAACAGATTTGCAAGGCTGCAATTTGGTCCTCTTTGCATACATTTTCAAAGTTTTATAAATTTGATACTTTTGCCTCGGCTGAGACTTCTTTTGGAAGAAGGGTTCTTCAGGCAGTGGTGCCTTCTGTTTAGGTCTACTTGTCTTGTCCCTCCCTTATCATCTGTGTCCTCTAGCTTGGGTATTGTTTCCCACTAATAATTGATGATTCTGTGGACTCACCATATCTTAGGAAAGAAAACATAATTTATGCTTACCTGATAAATGTATTTATTTCCGGATATGGTGAGTCCATGGCCCACCCTCTATTTAAGACAGTTATTTTTTCTAAAATCTCAGGCACCTCTACACTTTTGTGTTATCTTCTTTTTCCATTTTTCCTTCGGCCGAATGACTGGGGATTATGGGTAAGGGAAGTGACATATATAGCGGCTTTGCTGTAGTGCTCTTTGCCTCCTCCTGCTGGCCAGGAGTGATATTCCCACTAGTAATTAATGATTCCGGGGACTCACCATATCTGAAAAGAAAGACATTTATCAGGTAAGCATAAATTATGTTTTTTAACTCTGAAAACTGTAGTGTTTTGTCTCCCCAGCAAGACTTCTATAGAATGTAGAATACTAACTCTCATAAAAGCTGCAAAGTGATTGGCTGATATGTGCAGGAGCTTTATTTATATCTCACTCTAATTGGCCACAGCAAAGGAAGTGCTATAAACAGGCATTCAAGATGCTTTTCAAGGAGTGTGTCTTGGTAGTGCAAAACAATGCATATTTTCCTAACAAATTAACATTTTTTTTTAAATAACATTTATTTTGTCTGCAGATCTGAGGTAACACAGTGAATCTTTTCTGATGTCTAAAAAAAAAGTCTTTAATTTCCCTTTAACCCATTTGCTGGGGTAACTTTTGCATTTACATGTCCCTTTAGGAGACAATGCAGCATTATTTCCCTCTCTGGCAGCCACAGGGTTAATTAAGAAGTTATTTAGGGTCAGAACGCAGCTTGTGGATAAGCATGGCACGTGGTTGACTTGCAGGCACCGGCTTGTCTCCTGATCAGAAGAACTTGCGGCTCATGGGAGAAACAATATCTCACTTCTGAGAAAGTTGCCTTTTATTAATAAGGTATTTGATGGGAATTGTACTTATGTCTCAAGTGCTCCCCATCTGCTCTGTGCTCATCTGTAACTCACAACCTGTTACATGCTGTGAATAAAGGGAAGTCAGCATTAGACTTGCAGGATTCCGATAGATTATGTCATTTTATGACACTTTTAAATTGACCTCTATTTTAAAATGTACTTAGTTTCCTTTGGTGTCCTTTGTTGAAAGACATTTTATACAAGTGCTCAGCATCAGCAATGAACTACTGGGAACTAGCCAGTGATTGGTGGTTACACACAAATACCTTTTGTCATTGGCTCACCAGATGTGAGCTAGCTTCCAGTAGTGCATTGCTTCTTTGTAGCTGACTTTAACTATGCGTTTAACCCCTCTGCAGTTGTTATACACAAGCAGTAGTGCAATGATAAAATGTTATTAGAGATTTTTCATGTCCCTTTAATGAAGACATTTCAGGTTTAGAGGTCACTAGCGCTAGGCGAATCTCTAGCTTCCTCCCTGTATGTTTTACCAAACTCTGGCGAAGCTGCCTTTATCTGATATTTATGTGATATGCTATTCCTTAAAGGGACATTAAACACTATGAGATTGTGATATCAAATGTTTGTGTATAGTTAAAAAAAAAAAAATCTAATTTTCAGCTCACATTAAAAATACATCACAATTTGACAGAAGTGCTCCGGAGTTCATTCAGATGCCTGATGAAGGCCAAGAAACGCGTTGCATGGTTTAAGGGAGCACTGTTATGCCCCTACACTCTTCATTTGCTTTTAAATTGATTTTATTAAAACTTGTTGTGAAGTATACACTAATGATCTAAAGAGTGTTTTGTATAAGCACATTTGCTTTTGTTCCTTTGGAGCTTTCCACTATGCTGGGAATAGGTGAGCAGGTACACCTTAATCTATCAGCTGGCATCTACTAGCACATAAAGGTGCTTCAGCAAAATGTGAGTATCCACTCTCATTGCTTAGCTTTGACAAGTGTGGTGGGGGATAGTAGGAGTTAATCAGTAATTAGATGTTGTACCTATTGTGTAAATCAAATATGGTATATAATATACCAATACTCAGTAATCACTTGTAATAATTATGGTGCACATCTAATGTGGATTCTTAGACGGTAGAACTAAACAACTAGAAATACTAATTGTACAAGAAGATACACTTAGGATTATTAGAAAAGAATACCACAAAGAAAATTATTTCTTTAACTCCAAATAATCATATGAAATATGAGGATTACTCTATTTGTTTAAAATGTTCCATTACATTCATACTTTAATACTTTATTGTTACGACTAGGAACAAACATTCACACAGAAGTAGCCTGAAAGAGTTAAAAACACTTAAACCTAGTTACATTAAATAGATATAGTCGGCAATGCTCTATGTATTTAGCCTGATGCCCACAATATAATTGTGCAAGATAAGCTAAGCCCTTACAATCCGAGGGCTATTTTACTTTTAAGTTGTTATGATTTTTTAAAGGTAAATAGTAGGCACCAGGTTTCAACAAATATATAGGTATATTCAAATTCTATTATTAACTAGGCAAGCAGTTAAAAAAGCGACAGACAGGAGAGAACTAGCTTCTCCTGCTGGACCCCTGACGCGCGTTTCACAGAACGCTTCCTCAGAGGGGGTGCGAGCCGCTGCTACTCGGCGTTATTTATGTTGGTGGTTGTCCCACCTCAAGCCCCTGATTCGATGTCCCTCTACGTTTTAAATGCCTCTGATTGGATGCTCATTCTGTCAATCATATGAGTAGACAGTGACATCCGGTATTACGTAACGCGAGGAGGGCGTGTGAGTAGGGGGGCGTATGTGATGTCAGTAAAGGACCAATCAGCATTAAGTAAACAAGGGGTATGTGTGTTCAGTAGCAATGATTGGATGATCACTGCGGTTTGTAACATGAGGCATTGAGACTTAAGAATTACTTTGTATCATACCTTACTATTGCTTAATAGTAAATTATTGTGTCTTACCTCTATGGTATAATTAGGATCTTGGTCTTTCAAGCAAATGCATAAAATCTGCGATTTATGTGCCGATGCACTACAGGATATAACGTGTTTATTCAGGGGTTGTAAGACAGACTGCCGCTTATAATGGCAGCATATTTGGGAAATACTAGAATGTCATAGTATTATTATTATGTGGATATGTTTATTTGTTAATATATAGATGGAAGTTGGAATAGCCGATCACGATATGGGATACTGTTTTATAATTTATACTGCTGTAGTTTCAATATAATGCAGATTAGTAGTTATACTTAGTAAGATAACGTGATTGGTATTCTTAATGTATATTATGTAGATGGGACTCACAAGGAAAAATTGGTAAAATTGGTATGAACCCGGACAGCAAATAAAACCGGTTGCATATAGTTATGTATTGAATTCGGTACTATATTCCATTGTTTTTATTTCCATCTATCGATGTATATATAATTTTAGGCTGATGCACTGATAGTGGGATAGGACGTATCCTGTCGTTTGGTCTTGGATTAGACTATTTTATTTTAATCTCCTTATATATATATACACATAGAGAGATAATTTTTGAGCCAGTAAATACAAATTAATGAAGTTTAATCTCGACTATAGATTCATATTTAGAATCCCACGTGTGGTTTATTGTTAGAGAGTGGCTATAGTGCTATGTGACAAGGGGTGATAAGATTAAACACAGGAAATGTGATTTGTGAGGGATAAAACTGTATATAAATAAAAAAGTGGAAGGGAGATGAGGGAAAGGATTAAATAAATTATATACTTATTTATAATATCTTCCAAATGTGAGATAATATGATACAATGATCAGTCTGTACTGTGAAGGAGGGAAGTGTGTGATATTCTTCACTGAATGAAATGTGATATTTATAGTGGGAAGTGATGCGTTTTTGTTGTAAAGTGTTGTGTAGTGATGTGGGGTTGGGCTAGAGGTGTACCCCTATTTTTTGAGCGAATAAAGTGGAGAAGAAAATGTCAAAATTAGTGAGTGGCAAATTGTAAATACCAGTAAAAGAAAGGAGACTAAAACTCGTATTGGTAATTAATTCTGTATGCTATTATAGTTGGTGAGTTATTTAACTGCGTTTTGTGATACAGAGAAAATATATAGTTAATTCTTTGAAGTTAAGTCCCTAATCTTACATTTTTTAGATAATATCCCCTGTGTTTATATACTTATAATGGTTATTGTATTAACCAAGATGTTTAACAGTAATTATCCTATGTAGGTTGTTCTAATGATAACCTTAATGTGTGTTTTTTCCAAATTTAGGTGAGTATATAATATTGAAGACACAATTTTGGATGAAGATGATTTTTCAACTTAAGGGTTAGATATATACAAAAAAATTATTGAAGTCATTCATGCCAAACGGTTTAACCGCATTTAGGTGGTATATCCATTTGCACTCCATTTTTAATAAGGCCTTTTCGATGTTACCACCTCTTATGCCAAGAGATGCTTTTTGGATCACAGTGTATTTTAGGTCCATAGGTGAACCATTGTGGTGTGATAAGAAATGTTTGGCCACAGAGGTGATTTTTTTGCCTTTATCTTTATCTCTTCGGGCATATTTGATGTTATACACATGTTCCAAGATACGTGTTTTTATCTCCCTTGTTGTCATGCCAACGTATGCCATTTGGCAAGAGCAGTAGAGTGCATATATTACTCCTATCGTGGTGCAAGAGAAATGTGCTTGGAGGTTATATATTTGTCCTGTTTTTTTAGTTATTGTTTTTGTTTTCAGAACATATTTACAGGCAGAGCAGGTACCACATGGGTACATACCTGGGTTTGTGTCTTTTTTCTTGGCAGTTCTTATGAAGTGACTAGATACCAGTTTGTCTCTCAAGTTGTTTGGTCTCTTATATCCTAATGAGACTCTGTCGCCTATTAATGGCTTAAGGGTTTCATCATTTTGGAGTATGTTCCAATGGTCATTAATAATTTTAATAACATGTGGCATCTGGGGGTTATATGTCGTAATGAGTCTAGGACATGACTCTTGGAGAGTTTTACTTTTTGGAATTAATAGTTCATCTCTACTTTTCCTGAGTGCTTTGTACTTAGCTCTCTTTATGGATTTCTTACTATATCCACGTGCCATTAGTCTTTGTGCTAAGGCTACACTTTCCTGTATGTAGATCTCATTGGTAGTGCAGTTCCGACGAAGTCTCAGAAATTCCCCGTATGGTATTGCTTTCAGGGTACTTGGAGAATGGGCACTGGAATGATGTAGAAGAGTGTTAGTTGATGTTTCTTTCCTAAACATCGTAGTATTGATGAATCCTTCATTGTTTTTGAATATTTTTAAATCCAAAAAGCATATCTCCTGCTGGCTAGCCTCAAAAGTTAATTTGATATTAAGATCATTTTTATTAATTCTCTTCATAAAGGTTTCAAGTTGTTCATATGACCCTTCCCAGATGAAAAGAACATCATCTATGTATCTTAACCACATTGGGATGTGTTCAGTATATTTTTCGAGCTCATTAGAAAATACATAGAATAGTTCCCAGTAGCCAAGAAATAAATTCGCGTAAGTCGGCGCGCACGCTGTACCCATAGCGGTACCTTGGGTTTGCAAGTAATACCTGTCATTAAATGTGAAAAAGTTATGAGTCAGGACAAATTTCAAGAGTTGAATTATAAAGTCATTATGTAGATTGTTATCGTTATTATTTGAGGCCAAATAATATTTAATGGCTTTAATTCCATCTTCGTGTTTTATATTAGTATAAAGGGACTCGACGTCCGCTGTTACTAGCCACATATCCTCTGATAATTTGATGTTTTGTAACAGCTGCAGTACCTCCATTGTGTCACGTACATATGAGGGTATGCTTGTGAGATATTCCCTTAATCGCAAGTCTACAAATTTACTTGCATTTTCTGTTAAGTTGTCATTTCCTGACACAATAGGTCTTCCAGGAGGTATTGAGGGATTTTTGTGCACTTTCGGTAGAAAGTATAAAGTGGCTACTTTAGGGTTGTCCTTTATCAGATACTTTTTCTCTGAGTTAGATATTGTATTTGATTTCCAAGCACTTAATATCATCTTATTATATTGGGTAAGATATGAACTCTGCGGGTTGAATATCAACTGTTTGTAACAGGCAGAGTTGGATAGTTGTTTTTTAGCCTCATCCATATACATTTGTTGTGGCCAAAGGACCACGTTCCCACCTTTATCCGATGGCTTGATTAGAACATCTTGCCATGATTCTATCTCTCTTAATGCATTCATTTCATTGATATTGAGGTTTTGTTTGGCCCTGTATATGGGCAATTGTTCGATTTCTTTACAAACCATCTTACAGAAAATCTGTATCTCTGGGGATATAGAAAAGGATGGAACATAAGTAGATTTGGGTTTTACATTTGATTTCCAAACAGAGGATGCAGATTCATCTACTGGCGTATTCGTGTTGGTTACTGTTTGTGTATCTGTACTTTCTGCAGATAGCTCCTGCAGTATGTCTACAGTAAGTAGATCTTCTGCATTCAAACTGTTTGGATTAAAGGCATATAATTTTTTGAGCAATATTTTTCTGGAGAACAGATGGATATCTCTTATTACCTCAAATTTATTTAGTGAATTTACAGGGCAGAAAGACAGTCCTCTGGATAGTACAGATTTATGTGTAGTACTGAGTGTATAATCAGAGAGGTTAATAATCCTCATTTGTTCATCCTTATCTTGCTGAAGGGACTCAATTCCCTTCTTCTTGTTGACTGTCTCACTGGGCCTGAAAATTTCCGTTTGTTGCCCCTGTTCTGAGTGTTGGTCTGATTGGCTGAGGTGACTGGTGGAGTTATATTGTGTGGGGTTTTGGACAAAAAAGATGATGAGGAAGAAGAAGATGATGTGGAGGATTGTACTGAGCTATAGCTCTTCGGTCTGGCACTAATTGTGTCTGTAGTAGTACTTTCATTGTCAGTATTGGTGTCTAAGTCATTGTCTGAAATATCTGTTTCACTTTCTGCACTGCTCTCAGATTGTTGAACAAGGTATCTGTTACTTCTATATCTAGGGGTGACATTACTACGCCAACGATAAACTCTTTGATTTTGGAAATCTTCAATATCTCTCTGCAACTTTTGTTTTTTGGTTGCTATAATTTCTTGCTCCAACTTGTCCAATTCCTTTTGATATTTATCATACTGATTTTTGTAATCTATTTTATCATTAAATTGAGACAGTTGGGCATTATATTCTTCAATTTCAGAATCTAATTTTGTTAGTTCGAGTTTATCGTGTTTAATTAATATATTTATTAATTTGAGAGAGCACTCTGACAAGGCTGTTTCCCATTCTTTGGTTAAATCATTGTTATAAAGGTTGAAGGCTGGAAATACCTTCATCCTTAACCCTCTGGGAATTATGTTTTTTTCTGCATACTTCTCAAAGAAGTGCCAGTTCCACCATCTTTTAGATTGTTTATGTAAGGTTTGATGTAATTTACATAACACATTGTTTAATTCATCCTCATTAATTTGTATATTGTCCCTAGTGGAACTGTTAAAAATAGAGTTAAGTTCTGTAAGTCGTTTCTAATAACTAAAAAAACAGGACAAATATATAACCTCCAAGCACATTTCTCTTGCACCACGATAGGAGTAATATATGCACTCTACTGCTCTTGCCAAATGGCATACGTTGGCATGACAACAAGGGAGATAAAAACACGTATCTTGGAACATGTGTATAACATCAAATATGCCCGAAGAGATAAAGATAAAGGCAAAAAAATCACCTCTGTGGCCAAACATTTCTTATCACACCACAATGGTTCACCTATGGACCTAAAATACACTGTGATCCAAAAAGCATCTCTTGGCATAAGAGGTGGTAACATCGAAAAGGCCTTATTAAAAATGGAGTGCAAATGGATATACCACCTAAATGCGGTTAAACCGTTTGGCATGAATGACTTCAATAATTTTTTTGTATATATCTAACCCTTAAGTTGAAAAATCATCTTCATCCAAAATTGTGTCTTCAATATTATATACTCACCTAAATTTGGAAAAAACACACATTAAGGTTATCATTAGAACAACCTACATAGGATAATTACTGTTAAACATCTTGGTTAATACAATAACCATTATAAGTATATAAACACAGGGGATATTATCTAAAAAATGTAAGATTAGGGACTTAACTTCAAAGAATTAACTATATATTTTCTCTGTATCACAAAACGCAGTTAAATAACTCACCAACTATAATAGCATACAGAATTAATTACCAATACGAGTTTTAGTCTCCTTTCTTTTACTGGTATTTACAATTTGCCACTCACTAATTTTGACATTTTCTTCTCCACTTTATTCGCTCAAAAAATAGGGGTACACCTCTAGCCCAACCCCACATCACTACACAACACTTTACAACAAAAACGCATCACTTCCCACTATAAATATCACATTTCATTCAGTGAAGAATATCACACACTTCCCTCCTTCACAGTACAGACTGATCATTGTATCATATTATCTCACATTTGGAAGATATTATAAATAAGTATATAATTTATTTAATCCTTTCCCTCATCTCCCTTCCACTTTTTTATTTATATACAGTTTTATCCATCACAAATCACATTTCCTGTGTTTAATCTTATCACCCCTTGTCACATAGCACTATAGCCACTCTCTAACAATAAACCACACGTGGGATTCTAAATATGAATCTATAGTCGAGATTAAACTTCATTAATTTGTATTTACTGGCTCAAAAATTATCTCTCTATGTGTATATATATATAAGGAGATTAAAATAAAATAGTCTAATCCAAGACCAAACGACAGGATACGTCCTATCCCACTATCAGTGCATCAGCCTAAAATTATATATACATCGATAGATGGAAATAAAAACAATGGAATATAGTACCGAATTCAATACATAACTATATGCAACCGGTTTTATTTGCTGTCCGGGTTCATACCAATTTTACCAATTTTTCCTTGTGAGTCCCATCTACATAATATACATTAAGAATACCAATCACGTTATCTTACTAAGTATAACTACTAATCTGCATTATATTGAAACTACAGCAGTATAAATTATAAAACAGTATCCCATATCGTGATCGGCTATTCCAACTTCCATCTATATATTAACAAATAAACATATCCACATAATAATAATACTATGACATTCTAGTATTTCCCAAATATGCTGCCATTATAAGCGGCAGTCTGTCTTACAACCCCTGAATAAACACGTTATATCCTGTAGTGCATCGGCACATAAATCGCAGATTTTATGCATTTGCTTGAAAGACCAAGATCCTAATTATACCATAGAGGTAAGACACAATAATTTACTATTAAGCAATAGTAAGGTATGATACAAAGTAATTCTTAAGTCTCAATGCCTCATGTTACAAACCGCAGTGATCATCCAATCATTGCTACTGAACACACATACCCCTTGTTTACTTAATGCTGATTGGTCCTTTACTGACATCACATACGCCCCCCTACTCACACGCCCTCCTCGCGTTACGTAATACCGGATGTCACTGTCTACTCATATGATTGACAGAATGAGCATCCAATCAGAGGCATTTAAAACGTAGAGGGACATCGAATCAGGGGCTTGAGGTGGGACAACCACCAACATAAATAACGCCGAGTAGCAGCGGCTCGCACCCCCTCTGAGGAAGCGTTCTGTGAAACGCGCGTCAGGGGTCCAGCAGGAGAAGCTAGTTCTCTCCTGTCTGTCGCTTTTTTAACTGCTTGCCTAGTTAATAATAGAATTTGAATATACCTATATATTTGTTGAAACCTGGTGCCTACTATTTACCTTTAAAAAATCATAACAACTTAAAAGTAAAATAGCCCTCGGATTGTAAGGGCTTAGCTTATCTTGCACAATTATATTGTGGGCATCAGGCTAAATACATAGAGCATTGCCGACTATATCTATTTAATGTAACTAGGTTTAAGTGTTTTTAACTCTTTCAGGCTACTTCTGTGTGAATGTTTGTTCCTAGTCGTAACAATAAAGTATTAAAGTATGAATGTAATGGAACATTTTAAACAAATAGAGTAATCCTCATATTTCATATGATTATTTGGAGTTAAAGAAATAATTTTCTTTGTGGTATTCTTTTCTAATAATCCTAAGTGTATCTTCTTGTACAATTAGTATTTCTAGTTGTTCACTCTCATTGCTTGTATCTTGTCCCTTTTGGAAAACTGACTGCTATACACATGAGGTGCCCCTCTATCTTTTTGTTACTCCAGAGTTTACTCCCAGTTGTTCAGCACATCCTGATTCCGAGTTAACTTACCCAGCTGCAATGGATTCCCATTTCTTTTACTGACGGTTTAGATCTGGTAACTAGAAGTTACTTACCACTGTTTTGTTTGCAGTGACAAAACTCAGCTGAAAGGTGACAATTTAAGTTGTAAGTTAAACTGGTTATATCTTAATATCGAGGTCTAAATGCATTGGTTACCGGGTTTTTGGTGAGCAGCTCTGTTTGTGTAGCACTCTAGCGCTGCATGCACAAAAGAGACTGGTCAGAGTCCCCCCATTGCGGCGTACAGTGTTTGCTTTATTGTTCAATGCCGCGATTGGTCACATGAGAGCAGGGCCTGTGAATCATGTCTCCAGGATGTTTTATTTCTTTTATCTGGTGGCGGAGAAGGAGAGACGCATCGGTTGGATGACAGCTGCGTCTTACATTGTGAAAAGCAGGTTTGCATGAGCTAGACTATCCCACACGGGCTCGAAAGCAACGTCTGCCACTTTGTACATTGAGCCACTTGTCTTTTTGTGAGACAATATAGACTTGACAAAGGGGGCAGGGGACCCGACATATTGCTGTTGTATGTCATAAATAAAGTTCTTCACATGTTTTGCAATAATCTGGAGTGCAACTCCATCTATGTTTTTACATTTGGTGAGGGTTTAGAGAAAACCCTGCAAGTTAGCACCCAGTACAATACACGCTGAACAGAGGGTTTTCCCCCAGAAGTGTCCGGACCCACATGCAATTGTGTATCTATAATATAGACTCATCTAGTATGTTAATTAAGCTGTTTTCTGCCACTTTAATACATCTGAAAGTTCCTTCTCACTCCTTTTATTTGTGCTTCCTCCCTAAATCAAACAGTTTAAATTGTAGACCTATTTATTCAGTGTGCTTTTCATATAATTATGTTGTAAGTTTCATTTCTAAACAAACGTTCGTTTCATTTCCTTTTTACTGACAGCTTCTGACATAAAATGTTACTAGTTTTAATTGTAAAGTTTAATTTTCTACCCCTTTGTGTGAAGTTATTTTGTTGTTTCAGTACTTGTGAAGGATAAATAGAAAATACATGGAAATCAGTATTTTCCTGTAAATGGAAAGTAGAACTCTTCATGCACAATAAGCCCATTTTTCACAGTTGAAGGGGTATAAAGGTGGTAAAGGAAATGTGCACATCAGTTTTAATTAGAAGCATTTTTTCCAATTTACTTCCATTAGCAAAAATGCTTCTAGTAAAAAAATATTACTGTTTTTAAGTAGGATACGCACATATGCCGTGAGTGCCCCGTGCACCTGCTTTCAAATGTTCTCAGAGAGCTGGTGGTGATGTGTATTGTATCAGTGAAAACTTAAAGGGCCATAATAGTCGGAAAATTGCATGTCATTGTAAGACAATTGACCCTGCACTTCTGTGTGTTTAACTACAGCAAAGAGATTAAACAGACAGTAGAAGCTCCACTCAGGACTAGTAGTCAGGTTGCGAACAGGCCCGGAACAGGCCGGTAACAGGGTGGGAACAGGTTGCAAACAGGCCGGGAACAGGTTGGGAATAGGCTGGGAACAGGACAGGAACAGGTTGTGAACATGCCAGGAACAGGTTGGGAACAGGCTGGGAACAGGCTATGAACAGGTTGGGAACAGGCAAGGAACAGGGTGGAAACAGGCCGGGAACAGGTCGGGAACAGGCTAAGAACAGTCCGGGAACAGGTTGGGAACAGGCCAGGAACAGGCCGGGAACAGGTTAGGAACAGGAATGCTTTGGTCTTCGTGAAGCAATAACCAAGCATTGAATAGGCACCTGAAAGGGCTTTTTAACATCTCTAATTCAGTGTTGGCGCCAAAGACAGAGGTAATTTCCAACAGGAAGTGGATAAAAAGCAGCATTAACTAGTACGCGGTACCATAATAATATTCCAGGAATCAATATGAGCAAATCCAAGGAGATGGCTGCGTTAATCTGAAGCTATTTAGTGGGGCCCCTGGCTCCTGCAGCAGCAGATCCATCCTGTTCAGCGCTCCTGACCCTTCTAGATCTCAGAACAGCCCAGCCCTTAGCATGCTGGAAATTCCAAATGCTCACACATGTGTGTGTATATATATATATACTGTAGATGTGTGTGTATATGTGTATTTGTATATGTGTGTGTAGATGTCTGTGTATGTTCGTGTGTGTCTTTGTATGTATATGTTTGTGTATATAGATGTACAGTTGTGTGTGAGTGTGTATGTATATGTTTGTGTATATAGATGTGCAGATGTGTGTGTGTGTATATATAGATGTGCAGATGTGTGTTTGTGTGTATATATATATATATATATATATATATATATATATATATATATATGTGTGTGTGTGTGCAGGTGTGTGTATATAGATGTACAGATGTGTGTGAGCGTGTATGTATATGTTTGTGTGTATAGATGTGCAGATGTGTGTGTGTGTATATATAGATGTGCAGATGTGTGTTTGTGTGTGTATATATATATATATATGTGTGTGTGTGTGCAGGTGTGTGTATATAGATGTGCAGATGTGTGTGTGTATATAGATGTGCAGATGTGTGTGTGTGTGTGTGTGTATATAGATGTGTGTGTGTATATAGATGTGCAGATGTGTGTATGTGTGTGTGTATATGTGTGTGTGCGTATATAGATGTGCGTGTGTATATAGATGTGCAGATGTGTGTATGTGTGTGTGTGTGTATAGATGTGCAGATGTGTGTGTGTATGTGTGTGTGTATATAGATGTGCAGATGTGTGTATGTGTGTGTGTGTGTGTATATAGATGTGCAGATGTGTGTATGTGTGTGTGTGTATATAGATGTGCAGATGTGTGTTTGTGTATATGTGTGTGTGTATATAGATGTGCAGATGTGTGTATGTGTGTATGTGTGTGTGTGTGTATATAGATGTGCAGATGTGTGTATGTGTGTGTGTATATAGATGTGCAGATGTGTGTGTGTATATGTGTGTGTGTATATAGATGTGCAGATGTGTGTGTGTGTGTGTGTGTGTGTATATAGATGTGCAGATGTGTGTATGTGTGTGTGTGTATATAGATGTGCAGATGTGTGTGTATAGATGTGCAGATGTGTGTATGTGTGTGTGTATATAGATGTGCAGATGTGTGTATGTGTGTGTGTGTGTGTGTGTGTAAGTATATGTGTGTATATAGATGTGTGTGAGTGTGTATGTATGTGTGTGTGTATATAGATGTGTGTGAGTGTGTAAGTATATGTGTGTATACAGATGTGTGTGTGTGTGTGTATGTAAATGTGTGTGAGTGTGTATGTGTGTGTGTATATAGATGTGTGTGAGTGTGTATGTATGTGAGTGTGTATATAGATGTGTGTGAGTGTGTATGTAAATGTGTGTGAGTGTGTTTGTGTGTTTGTGTATATAGATGTGTGTGCGTGTGTATGTATATGTGTGTATATAGATGTGTGTGAGTGTGTATGTATATGTGTGTATATAGATGTGTGTGAGTATATGTGTGTATATAGATGTGTGTGTGTGTGTGTGTATGTAAATGTGTGTTTGTGTGTTTGTGTCAGTTCCTCTCCTAGTACATTATGTTCTTGACAAAACTTGTGTTTCATTTTTAGTTTTGCACCTGGGGTTGAACCTTTCAAGCAGTTTCCCTAAACTTCTATGTCAAGTCTGTTTATGCACCTGGGTCAAGAAGACTATTGTCACATCTAATTGACTCACTAAAGTTAGTAAAAAGGCATTTTAATAAAGCCAAATACCAGCTTTAATAAAATGATACAAAAGTATATTTTAATAATCCTGTAGTTAATAAAAATGATTAACAGCTTTTTCTATAGTAACAACTGTAACTGTAGCTTTTACATATTCACAGAAGTGATTATATTGTGGTTCCCACATTGAGCAGAATTTAAACAAGTGGTAGGTTCATGTTTTTACATGTTACAATTCTAAATGTAGAAATGATGTGGTCTCATTTATAAGATCATTTAATTTATACATTACTGAGTCTAGATTTATATTTATTTAACCCCTAAACACATTCACGCTCTGTAGCTGCATTACCACCCCAAGCAGAAACCTGCCTACGTGATTGGCAGTTCATGTGACAGCAGCCCTGATTGGATGACTGGTTGTATTCTACAATGCTGGCAGATCCAGAGTGGGATTGTTACTGTGTGACTCTTTTCAAGAGTTAAATGCGTGAAAATCTAGAGTTGGTAACACAAAAATCACAAGCACTGATAAATAAGCATATTACATTTAAATGTCCCTTTTAAAGGGACATTAAACACTAAATAAATTCTAGATATAATGATGCATTCAAAAAAAAGATTAGTCTGAGAATTTTTTAAAGTTTCATTAGGTGTAAAGTTTTAGGCCCCTATTTAAGAAAGTCTGGCGGAAATGATCTGACAGTGCAGATCAGGTCCACCAGACCTCACTGAATACGGCGAGCAATACGCTCGCTGTAGTCAGCATTGCACCAGCAGCTCACAAGCGCTGCTGGTGCAACGCCGCCCCCTGCAGACTCGCGGCCAATGGGCCGCCAGCAGGGGGTGTCAATCAATCCGATCGTACTCGATCAGGTTGATTTCCGGCGATGTCTGTCCGCCTGCTCAGAGCAGGCGGACAGGTTATGGAGCAGCGTTCTTTGTGAAACACGGGGCATCAAGCTCCATTCGGAGCTTGATAGATAGGCCCCATAGTGTCTATAAAACAATGGGAGCTGCCATGTTGTAACTTAGGTTACTTTGTCTGCTGTGGCCAATTAGGGACAGTTATAAATAGGTCACTAGAGTGTGCAGCCAATGGTTGTGCTGGATTTAACAGTGTTCTGCACTTCCATTTCTAATAGGAACTGAAAAGCTCACAATTTCAGAATTAAATTACAGGAAAAGGGGACAAAAAGTATATATTGTAACTTTATATATATATGATTTATCAATTTATAATACCATTCCAAAGAGTTTAATGTCCCTTTAATGGATTGTTTATGAAAAAGTTATTTTTATAAGCTCCTGCACTGCACTGTAATACAGGTTACTCTCTATAGAGACATTTATGTTGTGTTGCTATAGAATAACATATAAGACAAGTCAATGTTTTAAAACAAAAATCTAATTTTCTCCATTTGTTTTTCAGTAGCTAAATCCCCCCTCCCCTTGCTTTATATGAAGGTGCCGCATTGTTTTGCAGTTGAGTACTATCCCGTTATACAGGACAGCGCGTGCTAACAAGGAGAACAGATGACATAAGTCACAGAGCGCAGGGAAGATTGCATAGGAGATCCTGATCACAGCGTGTGCCATAGGCCAGGTGTCTTAAATTAAAATGTCTACCATAGGAATTTGTATACTACGTCACTTCCGGTGACGTATTGTCAGCTGATGGAGGTTTGTGGTGCTCACTGCGCATGCGCTAGAGGCCCAAACTCAGTTACAACAGCTGATGAGAATACGATCAATTATGTGGCACACGCACGTTACTTATAACTCTGGAGCTAATAATATTATAGACTTAATGAACTGTAATATCCGTCCCCCTTTTTGGTGAAATGGGTTAGTCCAGATCTGAGCATAGACTTGTTGTCTGCTGAGGATGAATATGTGATGGATACCCAGACAGATAAATATGTATGTGCGGACGTATGTGTAATGATCAGTACTCATCGTGCTGCAAATGCTTACTACACATGCAAATATACAGATTTAATGTGCATATTAGTTGTATACATAGGAGGGGTGGGGGTGTTGTCCTGTATTTATTAGAAAACTTTATACAGCAGTGTCACAGTCTAACATCAGTATGATGGATCACCAGGATTTCAATAGTCTCATTAACCCCTTAGCTCGTCTTTTTTGCACCAAAGGTTTCTCAGGTTTCTTCACGGTTTAAGCACTTTTGAAACAGAATATTATATTTTTCTCAGTACCCGAAAAAGGGAAATTTTGTAACACATATATTAGTGACACAGTGCATCTGGTCATCTGGTAGCATATTTTTTTCAATTTGCTAAAGATAAAAATATGGCTGGGGGAAGTTATTGTGTAAATACATAATAATATTAAATATTGTGCATATTACCCCGTGGTTGCCAAGTGACTCTATTAGACACTGCTTGAGGTCTGTTGTGCAGATCACACTGTGAATCACTAAAATCACTTGATGAAATAAAATATATGGGGCGCGATCCGATAAAGATCGTAGTTTGCGGCGCAAGCGAGGGAACCCCTGCCGCCCGTAGTTTCAGCTTGCAACTCGAGCTATCCAATATTCGGCGCCGTCAGAGGCTAAAGTGCCGTAAGTCTGACAAACCAGCGATGTCCAGAAATCTGCGTAAGTACAAATTTCTGGAGTCGCCAGTGACTTACGGCACTTTAGAAACTGCCGGCGCCTACAAAACCTGACTAAGTTATAAAATCACCCGTACTGTCTAACACGCCTCCCAAACATAGCCCGACACATCTAACCCTCTATCCGCTATCCCCCCTCACTATCCTAACAATAAAAAATGTATTAACCCCTAAACCGCCGCTCCCGGACCCCGTCGCCACCTAATAAAGTTATTAACCCCTAAATCGCCGCTCCCGGACCCCGCCGCCAGCTATATTAAATCTATAACCCCCTAATGTGAGCCCCTACCCCGCCGCCATCTACCTTACCTACCCCCTAAAGTGAGCCCCTACCCCGCCGCCATCTACCTTACCTACCCCCTAAAGTGATCCCCTTACACCGCCGCCATCTATTTTATAAATATTAACCCCTAATTTAATCCCCCTACACCGCCGCCAGCTATATTAACTATATTAACCCTAATTATATTAGGGTTATTTATAGTTAATATAGTTATTATATTATATATATATTAACTATATTAACCCTAATTATATTAGGGTTAATATCGTTATTATATTATATATATATTAAGTATAATAACCCTATCTAATTGTAACATCCCTAACTAAATTCTTATTAAAATAGATCTAATTAATATTAATATTATTAATTAAAATATTCCTATTTAAATCTAAATACTTACCTATAAAATAAACCCTAAGATAGCTACAATGTAATTAATAATTACATTGTAGCTATTTTAGGGTTTATATTTATTTTACAGGTAACTTGGTATTTATTTTAACTAGGTACAATAGCTATTAAATAGATAATAACTATTTAATAGCTACCTAGTTAAAATAATTACCAATTTACCTGTAAAATAAATCCTAACCTAAGTTACAAATACACCTACACTATCAATAAATTAAATAAACTACAAATATCTAAACTAAAATACAATAAACTAAACTAAACTAAATTACAAAAAAAAAAAACACTAAAATACAAAAAAAAAAAAAAAATTACAAGATTTTTAAGCTAATTACACCTATTCTAAGCCCCCTAATAAAATAATAAAGCCCCCCAAAATAAAAAATTTTCCCTACCCTATTCTAAATTAAAAAAGTTCCCAGCTCTTTTACCTTACCAGCCCTTAAAAGGGCCTTTTGCGGGGCATGCCCCAAAGAAAACAGCTCTTTTGCCTGTAAAAAACCCCCCACAATACCACCCCCCAACATTACAACCCACCACCCACATACCCCTATTCTAAACCCACCCAAACCCCCCTTAAAAAAACCTAACACTACCCCCCTGAAGATCTCCCTACCTTGTCTTCACCCAGCCAGGCAGAACTCTTCATCCGATCCGGGCGATGTCCAATCAAGCGGCAGAGAAGTCTTCTTCCATCCGGGCGATGTCTTCAATCAAGCGGCAGTGAAGTCTTCTTCCATCCGGGCGATGTCTTAAAGCAAGCGTCAGTGAAGTCTCACAAACAGGTCTGAGACAACGCAAAGGCAAAGCATACTGAACAGAGGCCCTTTAAATAATAAGTGATGACATCACAATTCTGAGACTGCATCCTGTCTCACACGGATGATGCACAGCAGTCTGACCATAAAAGGAAGTGCAGGAAATGAGCAGCATCCCCCACAATGCACCAAGAGAGGTGGGTAAAATGGGTGCCAGCAGCACATGGCAAACAAAACAGGGAAAAATCCCTGACACATTAATAAATTGAAAAATGTATGGGAAGGAGGGAGAGGGAGGGGTGAATACATCTTGGGCAGGGGATCTGGATGGTATTGAGGGGGGCAGCTACACTACAGAAATGTTTTGATCTATACAAAAAAGCAAATTTTTTGGGGTACCCAAGATGGCATCAAATAGGTAGGGAGGTTAGAGAGCTGTATGGGGGGATCCAACACTGCAGAATCAATATAATTGTTTTTTTAAAAAAAAGCTTTTTATTTTAGTACTGGCAGACTTTCTGCCAGTACTTAAGATGGCAGTGACAATTGTGAGGTGGGGGAGGGAAGAAAGCTGTTTGAGGGGGTCATGGAGGGATCAGGGGG
This sequence comes from Bombina bombina, assembly GCF_027579735.1. Lineage (NCBI taxonomy): Eukaryota > Metazoa > Chordata > Amphibia > Anura > Bombinatoridae > Bombina > Bombina bombina. The sequence continues at coordinate 180,035,781 of NC_069509.1, read as the reverse complement.
TGGTATGTGTCAGGTGGGAGGCTAATCTCTACACTAAAGCTAAAATTAACCCTACAAGCTACCTAATTAACCCTAACTGCTGGGCATTATACAAGTGTGGTGCGCAGCAGCATTTCACGGCCTTCTAATTACCAAAAAGCAACGCCAAAGCCATATATGTCTGCTATTTCTGAACAAAGAGGATCCCAGAGAAGCATTTACAACCATTTGTGCCATAATTGCACAAACTGTTTGTAAATAATTTCAGTGAGAAACCTAAAGTTAGTGAAAAAGTTAACATTTGTATTTTATTTCATCGCATTTGGCGGTAAAATGGTTGCATGAAATATACCAAATTGGACCTAGATCAATACTAAAAATATATATAGTACATGTGAAGGGTTATTCAGGGATTCCTGACAGATATCAGTGTTACAATGTAACTATGGTTAATTTTGTAATTAATAACTTGTACTTATTGCCCTATTTCTAAACTTTTTTGGTGGTTGTAGATGTGTAACAGATTTTGGGGGTCAAAGTTAGAAAAAGCGTGTGTTTTTTCATTTTTTCATCATATTTTATTAAAAATTTTTTTAATAAGTTATATGATATGATGAAAATAATGGTATCTTTAGAAAGTCCATTTAATGGCGAGAAAAACTGTATATAATATGTGTGGGTACAGTAAATGAGTAAGAAGAAAATTACAGCTAATACAAACACAGCAGAAATGTAAAAATAGCCCTGGTCCTTAAGGGTAACAAAATTGAAAAATGGTCTGGTAACTAAGGGGTTAATGAAGGTTGTCACTGGTATGGTAGACACAGGTTTCTCAGCAGGCACAGGATACCCAGTGGTTACTGTAGGTGAGACTGTCACGGGATACCAGATAGGTAGGTAGAGCAGGTACTGTTTAAGGAACCAGGTGAGCATACATAGGTGCAAGGTAAGTATGCTTGGTCTCAGGAGCAAGTTGGGCATAAACAGGTATCAGGAAGTATGCTTAGGTCTCAGGAGCAAGGTGAGCATACACAGATATCAGATAACTATGCTTTAGTCTCAGGAGCAAGGTGAGCATACACAGGTATCAGGTAAGTATGCTTTGGTCTCAGGAGCAAGGTGAGAATACACAGGTATCAGATAAATATGCTTTAGTCTCAGGAGCAAAGTGAGCATACACAGGTATCAGGTAAGTATGCTTAAGTCTCAGGAGCAAGGTGAGCATACACAGGAACCAGGTAAGTATGCTTTTGTCTCAGGTCAATAAAGTAAGAGGGCAATAACTCAGCCAAAAGTGATGGGCTGGTTGAGTTTTTATAGGAACTCCCGCACCTGAGTTCTCCAGGTGAGAGTTCCTATAATTAGGATATGGCCCCTTTAAATTTAGGCAGCGAGCAGCAGAGATCCGCAGCTGAAGACAAGTAGAGGTCTCAGTGTTCGCCGAGACTGGGTCCCCCTGACCCGGTAACGGTAAGTACTCTTATAGTGGCAAAGATGATCTGGCCTCAAAGGAAGAGGCCAAGGAGGGCAACTCGACCACTTCCTCATACCAGACTCTGCGAGACCAGGCTGGAGCAACTACAAATGACTGATGAATTTTCTTGCCTAATCCTGGTAATCACTCTGGGAAGTGGTACCAAAGGAGGAAACACATAGGCAAGCTGGAAGGACCATGGAGCTATCACAGCATCCACAAACTCTGCCTGAGGATCCCTTGACCTTGCAAAGTACCTGGGGAGTTTATTGTTTAACCGAGAGGCCATCAGATCTACTTCTGGGAGATCCCAAAGATCTACAATCTAATTGAATACTGCTCGATATAGAGAACATTCCCCTGGATGAAGGAACTCTATGATTGAGAAAATCTGTTTCCCAATTCAAAACTCCTGTGATTTGAACTGCTGAAATTAGACAGCAATTGAACTCTGCCCAAGAGAGAATTAAAAAAAACTTACCTCATAGCTAAGGGACTGTGAGTCCCCCCTTGATGGTTGATTTAAGCAACTGCTGTGACATTGTCTAAATAAAACCGGAGAAAAGATTGTCCCTTCAGTAAGGGCCAAGCTTGAAGAGTTCTCTAAAATTGCACAAATTTCTAAAATGTTTATAGGCAACCTTGCCTCCCAAGGAGCCTAAACTCCTTGTGCTGTCAGAGACCAGTTAACAGCTCACCATTCTTAAAGACTTGCATCTGTAGTGATCACAGACCAAAGACGAGCAGAAGAAGACCCCTGTAAAATAGGCTGATGATCGAGCTACCCAAACAGAGACTGTCTTTATATCTAGAAAAATCCTCTGAGACAACAGAGTATGATCCATACACCACTGTTATAGCATACAAAGCTGAAGTGGTCGCATATAAAAACAAGCAAATGGAATAGCATTTGATGCTACAATCACAAGACATAAAATCTCCATACGATTAGCAATGGTGTGAAAAGGAAGAGACCGAAGATTTTGACAGGCTGAAACTAACTTCAACCTTCTTTGATCTGTTAGAGAAAGCCTCATGGAGACTGAATCTATCAGGAACCACAGAAAAGTAACCATTTGTCTGAGGAACTCTTTAGCAAATTGTTCCTCCAACCATGTTGAGGAAGAAACAACTGTCTGTTGATGTGAGATTCTGCTAAATGTAAAGATGGAGCTAGAACCAAGATATTGTCCAGGTAAGCAAACACAGCTATTTACTGAGCTTTGATGACAGACAAAAGAGCCCACAAGAACCTTTGTGAATTTGATTCTTTGATGGGGGTAGGTCAACTATAAAATCGAGACCGATTTGTTGCCAAGGTTTGTCAGAAACAGGTAGAGGCATGAGAAGACCATATGGAGAGCATCTTTCAGTTTTGGATGTCTGACCGGTAACACAACTCTTCACATAATCTGAAACTGTAGTCTTCATCTTTGGCCACCAGAAGGTTCTTGATAATAAATCTAAGGTACGCTTTACACCTGGATGTCCAGCCAGCGGAGAGTCATGATGCTCTGCAAGAATTTTTGGTCGTAAATCTCCTGGTAGGAATATCCGATCATTGTAATAACGAATTCCATCTTTGTTAATTGTTTAATTATTAATAGCAGAAGTTAGATGCTTAGAAGAATTTCTGATTTCAGTGAGAAAATCTGAGGTTATCCCTACAAAACGTTCTTCAGGAATGATAGAGGAGGGTGATGGTGAATCCTGAGAATTGGGTAGTTGCCTGGAAAGTGCATCCGCTTTACCATTGTTGCATGCGGGACGGTAGATGATCTGGAAGTCAAACCTGGCAAAGTACAAGCTCCATCTTACCTGATGAGCAGAAAGTGTTTTGTTGTTTTGCAGGTATTGTAAGTTTTTATGATCCGTATAGATTAGTATGGGATGTAGAGCACCCTCTAAGAGATGTCTCCAAAATTCAAGAGATCTTCTAATAGCTAATAATTCTTTGTCTCCAATTGTATAGTTCTTCCCTGCTGGTGACATGATCTTGGAGTAATAAGATACTGGATGTAAAGGTTCTGTTGGTGCTGTATGTTGTGACAACACTGCTCCTATAGCATAGTCTGAAGAGTCTACCTCCAACACAAATTGTAAGTTGACATTTGGGAATCTTAATATCGGAGCAGTGGTAAAGCAATGTTTCAAATGATGAAAGATTTTTGAATGATTTGGTGTCCATATAAAGGGATGTGATGTTCCAGTGAGTTGAGTGAGGGGTTTCACAATCCCAGAGAAGTTTCTAGGTTCAGAACTCTGGACAGCAGTTTTTTTTTTTTGTTTTTTTTGAAAAGCTTTATTGAATGTCCAGCATAAACAGAAATAACCAACAATCTTTGGCAAATAAACAAGAGTTGCATATTTAACATTGAGTTGAGTTACAGTCAAGTAAACAGTGCGTTAACAGTATTTTCAACATTGCTCTTGGTTTAAATATCTGGTACATTGTTCTCATCTTTTCAGTGCATTATTATACATTATAGTTTTAAGCGTATCAGTCTTTTCAGAGTTATAATTAAGCTTGGGTATTAAGTCATACCCAGAATGTAAACAGTATCGGAAGGAAGAAAGGAGGAAGATGAAGGGGGGAAGAAGAAAAAAAAAAAAAAAAAAAAAAAAAGGGGGGGGGGGAGGGGAAAGGAAGGAAGAGATGGGGAGGGAGGGAATCATGAATGTGCGGGAGCGAGTGAGGGATATGGGCAGGAGCGGGGTTCACCCTTGTAGGTAAGCTATTCCTATCACCCAATGTTATATATATATTACATTATTAGTTCTCATAAGTTCTTTCATCTAGGATGTGTTCTCTATAGCGAGTCAGGTTGTGCATCTCCAGGGTCTGCAACAGCGTATCAATTAGAATATTGGTCTCTATTTTGATCTATTATATGCTTTTGCCTTCCCATATCATGACCATGTGTTCATGAAGGGCTATTTTCCCAGATCTAAGGTAGTGATACCTTTCCAAACCCAGCAGATCTCTAACTCCATGTTTCCATTCATTTAAGCTTGGCACTGTTACTGATTTCCAATACTTTGGAATTAGGCCCTTAGCGCAGTTCAGCAGCAAAAGAAATAGAGCACGCTTCGCCTCTAGCACCATCTTAGGCATGGCGTGGTAGACCAGGTATTGTGGGTTTGGGGGCAAGATCATTTGCAGGAGTCGGCTGCACTCTCGGAAGACCGCCTCCCAAAATACACCTATTCGTGGACATGTCCACCATATGTGCATGATCGATCCCTGTTCTCCACAGCCCCTCCAACACTCTCCATTTGTCTGTGGGTAGATCTTATTCAGCCTTTGTGGGGTCAGGTACCATCGGCTTAGAAATTTAAAATGCATCTCTTGTAGTTTCATAGAAACCGATGCTTTCTTAGCTTTATTGAAGATCTGTAACCAGTCTGTTGGGGTGATATTTAAGTCAAGGTCCTTTTGCCATGCCTCTGTATAAGAGGGCAGTGTCTCTTCATCGCCTGTTGACAGTAATTTGTACAGGCGTGAGACCAGATGGCCCGGTGGTTGAGCCATTGTACATATCGATTCAAAGGGCGTTCTCTCTCTTGTGAAAGCAGCCATATCACTTTGTCCATTAACATAGTGATGAAACTGTGCTACTCTGAACCAGGAGGAGAATAGCCATTGATCCCATTCCTGCAGGCTCTCTTGGGCCTTGATCTTCCCGTCACAGAAAGCATTAGAAACCGCCGCTTCTGCTAACGTATATTTACGTCTTGGGGCATGTGTTCTGTATGCTAAAGCGTTGTCTGGGTTTTCATAAACCGGGGTTACGGGCGATGGTTTGGTAGAGATATATTTATCTTGCTTAACCAGAGAATCCCACACACAAAAAACGTCTTCCAATAGTGGGTATTGATGGATCAATGAGATCCGATTCTCTGTCGAGACCCACGCAAGGGTGCCTACGTTGCCTCTTTGTAAGATCTCGCAGTCAAGGTCGATCCATGCCTTGTCCGGTTTGTTATGACACCAGTGGGCCAGTCGTTGTACATTTATCGCTTTAAAGTACATTTTCAGCAGGGGAACTCCAGCTCCCCCTCTGTCTCTAGGCAGATACATTGTTTTTTTCCTGATTCTCGGCCGTATGCCATTCCATATGTATGCCTCCATTTCCGATTGGATCTGGTGGATAAGAGGTATTGCCGATAAAAGAGGTACCGCCTGCATTATATACAAAGCTCTAGGCAAAATATTCATTTTGATCGCATGGATTCGGCCCATCCAGGAGATGGACTTGTTTTTCCATTTCGTCAGGTCCTCTTTCACTGCATCTCTAAGCAATTTGTAATTTATGTCGACAATGTCGGAGACCACTGGTGTCAGGATGATCCCGAGATATCTCAAACGATGTTTTGTCACACTAAGTGGGCAGAGCGTGCATGTCTCCTTGAAAGTATCAACTGGTATGGAAATATTAATAATCTCGGATTTGGTCAGATTAAGCAGAAAGTCCGAGACTTTTCCAAATTCCGCGAACTCTGCCAATAGTGCTGATAATGAGGCAGACGTATCAGATAACATCACAAGGACGTCGTCCGCGTACATGGCTAACTTGTGCTCTTTTTGCCCGACCACTAATCCCGAGATATTAGGATTGTTGCGGATTTTGCAAGCCAGCGTCTCCATCACTATTGCGAATAGTAGAGGAGACAGGGGACACCCCTGTCTCGTCCCATTGGTGATCTTAAAGGATTTAGAGAACATCCCATTGACTCGCACCTTAGCACTCGGTGATGAGTATAACGAGAAAATTGTGCGTATAATGCCGTTACCAAAACCCAGTTTAGCCAAGGCATGTCTCATAAATGACCAATTGACCCGGTCAAATGCTTTTTCAGCGTCCGTTGACACAAGGGCCAACGGAGCTGAGTTGTTATGGGCGAAGGATATCAGTTGTATTACCCTAAGGATATTGTCCCGGGCTTCTCTGCCCGGGACAAACCCCACTTGGTCCGTGTGGACCAATTGTGGTAAGAGCTTAGAAATGCGATTAGCGATAACCTTCGCCAGGATTTTAATGTCCGAGTTAAGGAGCGAGATTGGCCTGTAGCTACTAGGCTGGGTCTCAGGTTTTCCTGGTTTATGTATGACTGTGAGGTGCGCTTCAAGCATAGAGTCGGGCAGTGAGGTCCCTTCTGACAGCTTATTGAATATCTTCAGTAAGCGTGGAGCTAGTTTGTCTGAGAATGCTTTGTAGTAGCGCATGCCAAAGCCATCTGGGCCGGGGCTTTTACCTCCCGGCAGGAGCTTGATCGCTGATTGGATCTCTTTGATCGTGAATGGTGCCTCAAGCTTAGATGCCTCTGCCTGTGACAGCCCAGGCATCTCTATTCCATTTAAGTAGTCTAGTATGGCTCTCTCCTGGGGATCCCCAAGAGTTTGATCCCGCTCCTCTTGGACTGTAGGATGCAGATTATATAGGGTTTCATAAAAGCTTCCAAAGGTGTCAGCAATAGCCGACCCTTCTTGGTGTTTGTTACCAGAGCAGTCAGTTATCTCATATACATATGTTTTCAGTCTTTGGCGTGCTAGTGCTCGCGCTAGGAGTTTGCCTGCTTTGTTACTTTGTTCGAAGTAATACTGTCGGAGCTTAAGGGCTTTAGATTGCTGTTCAGCCTGTATATGGGTCAAAAGAGCTGCCCTGGCTTCAGCAAGGTCTTCCTGCAATGCACAGTCTGCAGGTCGTGCTTTATGTGCAGTTTCAGCTTGTTCAACTTTTTGAAGAAGGATGTTATATCGGTGTCTATGTTCCCTTCGAAGGATCGAAGTGTGTCTAATCAAGACGCCTCTTATGACACACTTATGTGCCTCCCATACCAAGTTATCATCTAGGTCACCTTCTGAGTTAATGCAGAAGTATTCTTCAATGGCGCAGTTTAACTTCTGCTTTAATAATGGGTCATCCAGCAGGGCCTCATCGAGGCGCCATACAAACGGGGTGACAGGCATTTCCGGCCATTCGATGGTGCATCTCACAGGAGCATGGTCAGACCAGGTGATCTGCCCTATATTGCTGCTGGTGGTAATAGATAATCCTGCTGGATCCGTGAGAATATAATCAATTCTCGTGTATTTCCTGTGCGGATGAGAATAGAATGAGTAATTCTTGGTAGATGGGTGCATTGTACGCCATATATCGTGGAGGACCAGGTCCCTCATGCATTTAGTTATTTGTTTCACAATTTTGTGCTTAGTACTTGATAGACCGTCTGAAGTATCTAATGTAGGACAGAATGAAACGTTAAAGTCTCCACCTAGGAAGACAATCCCCTTCTGGTTTTCCAGGATGTTATTTGTTAGCTTTTTAAAAAAGACATCCTGTGCCACATTAGGCAAGTAGGCGTTAACAAATGTTACATGTTTTCCATATAGCGTCCCAATTAGCATCAGAAACCTACCCTCAGGGTCTTTTATTGTCTGCTCCATCCGAAAAGGTACCCTAGTCCCGAATAGTATTCCCACCCCGTTTTTTTTAGATGGGCCAGATGCAAAGTGCGCTACTGGAAATTTTTGATTATACCATTTCGGTTCTTTAAATTTAGAGAAGTGCGTCTCCTGAACATACACAACGTCCCCGCCCATCCTCTGAAGGTCCCTAGTGACAATTGACCGCTTCCCAGGGCTGTTAAGTCCTTTGACATTGATTGTAATGAGGTCTATGGTAAGATTTCCGGGACCTCTCATTGTATCGAGCGAGCACTCTAGGGCCACCTAGTTCGGCTAATAAGGCAAGTGGGTGTGGAGGGGAGAGACGTTGATCAGGGGGTGGTAGGGGGGGGAGAGGGTAATAGAATGAAGAAGAGGGAAGAAAAAAAAAAAAAAAAAAAAAACCGGGAAAGGTGGGCAAGCTAAATAGAAGATTGGGTGTGGTCAGTGTGGGGTATAGGCAGTAGGTAAGGTTCAGAGGGGTAGGTATGTGGGTGGGGTGAAGACAAATATCCCTATCTCAGGCAGGGAGGAAGAAAGTACAGAAATAGTTCGAAATAAGAATAAAGTAAAGAGTGTAGAGTGAATCTCTACTAACAAGTAATACAAATCAAAGGGGGTAGTAACCCTTATACTCTCAGCAATTGGTTTATACTTAAGAATTCTATATTTTGTAGGTAAACACGACAAACAATAAACAAAACATATCTTCAGCTTTACTTATCGAGCCAGGGACATATTCCTTATAAAGTCCTGTCCATAGCCTAACTATAGTATCTAAGGTGCGCTATTAGGAATCCTATACACTTTCTAGTGGGCTGGGCATCTCAGTTCCCTCTTGGTCTCACACACCTATCCCTTTCTTCTCATACCTAGTGTCAGTACTCTATATCTCTATTGAGATCTATTTATAATCAGTGCTATGTTATAAAATATATGATACTACCTAGTCGCTTGCGCATGAAATCTTTCTGAGGGGCGAATGACTTCGTGTGGGGGAGTTTCTGCAATCCATATAACCTCAGATATGCCTCAGGTTATGCTATACTCGGCTATGTATCCCTCTCCTTTACTCCCTCTTTCATTCTCCCCTTTCCCATTCTAGTTATTAATGATGGGGGGCTAAGGTGATCATAGAGCTTCTTGAATAGTAATTACATGAGGAGACTGTGTGATTTAAAATATCGGTTGTCTGAATTGCATAGGGTGGCGCAGTATTTCGCACCATCAAACCAAAGATAATAAGAGCATGTAATGGAGCATATGAAAAATAAAACAATTAACATAGGTCAAGGCTGTGGGTAAAAATGTACTGGTCCCATACTCGATTCTATGACATAAAATGGTGAGCACAACTAACTGGTATGCTCCTAAATCTAATGATAACAATAAACATTTAAACAGTGCAGTAACATGTGCAAAATCAGTAATATCATTCTTTCTATTGTATTTTCTATATGGTAAGTGGTTAATGCTTGTTCACAGGTAGTCCACACATTTGCATTACAGCTAGAGGGAGTTCATGCAAAATTTCCAAGGGGGTGCTGTGACATATCGGTATAACTGTGGTTGAATATAGTCCCATAGGTCTGTGATCTTAAGCATGGCATACATAAATCAAAAAAGAATTGAAGTGTCCCAGACAATAATAACTACTATAGCCATGTGTGGGCCGCCAGTTGCTCTGCTGTCCCTGGGTGCTGGCTTTGTACATTTAATATGGAGCATGTGACATGTTATAACTTTATCATTATCAGGCTAACTATGTGCATTCAAGATAAATTATATACTTAGCTGCTAGACATGAAGATCCATGTCTTGAGTGAAGCATCTATCCTTTATAATGACCTGCAGTCTCAACATATTCACTTATGCAGACACAGTCCATTGTTCCAATGGGAGAGTAAGATGTTTAAGGCAGTCTTCTGTTTTGTGGGACTCTCTCTTCCATGTGTATTCCTCCTTCTTGTGCAGGTTCTGCTGCAGGGTGTAGAGGCCTTATTTGTGTTCCGAGTGCCTGGTTAAAAGCAGGTAGGTCAGATATTGTGCGATAAGTGGCTGTGACTCCATCCTTAGTGGCAATGAGACATGTTGGGAAACCCCATCTATATGGGATCCTTTGCTCCTTAAGTTGCAGTGTCAGAAAGCGCATCTCCCTCCGTTTTTGAAGGGTTGCAGGGCACAAATCTGTATAGACCTGTATCTCTGTTCCCTCGTAAGATAGTGGCTGTCTATTTCTGGCGTGGCGGAGTATTTCCTCCCTGTCTCTATATGACAGGAGCTTGACTATAATATCCCTGGGGGGTGCTCTCGCTGGCGGCTTAGGTCGCAAGGCCCTGTGGGCTCTCTCCACATGAATATCCCCTTCTTCAGGGTTATTTTTGATGTGTTTAAACAGCTTCTGAATGTACTCATTGATTTCATTCGGGGTCACTGTCTCAGGAACTCCTCTCAGTCTCAAGTTATTCCGTCGACTCCTGTTCTCTAAATCTTCAATCCTTTCAGTTAGATTTTGAACAGTCATGTCTTGTGATTGAATACAATTAGTGTTATGCTGTACATCCGCACGCAGCGCCTCTTGTGACTCCTCTGCAAGTGTAACACGATGATCTATAGTGGCAATGTCTTTTTTAAGGGCCCCAAACATATTTTTCATTTCCATAATGGCCTCCTTTATATCTTTTTTAGATGATAAATGTCTAATATCTTCTTTTGTGATATAATCACACTGTTTAGGCTCAATACCTTGGGAGGGAGCTGTCTCTTGTGAAAGTACAGGCTCTGTTATGTCTTTTAGTGGATTTTGTCCTGAATCAGTAGGTATCAAATAACTGTCCATATTTGATGTATGCAGGGCCTTGTGTACCTTGGGGCCTCTCTTGCTTGTCATATTAACGTTGCACACAAAGTTGGGCCTATGTTGCAATTTTCCCTTTTCACATCTGTCTCTGTCACTCCTTATTGTTAGGGGCTGTGTACAAGAGTAGCTGCTATTAGGGAGTGCGTATAAATCACAAGTGTGGCGGCCTAGTGGCATTTATTTCTCGACCATTTAGTTAGTACCTCTATGCCTCCAGTTTTCCCTGCAACTATATAAGCAGTCCCCTTATGTATATGTATACTTTTGTTGTGCTATCTAACTTGTGCTTCTGCAAGTGCACACTCTTGCTCTCTATTGCACGTGTACTGCCAGTTACTTGTCACCTCTCCACTTGGTTTTGAACTACGCACCGAGGTGCCACTCACCACCCCTCCGGTCAGTCTTCCCTGCCGCGGCCCCCTCGTAGGGATCTTTAATGCCGCCTGCCAGTAGTAGGTAAGTCACCGGTGTGTACCGGGGCCTCTTCACGGCTCTGGGGTTTATTAGCCGCGGTCAGGTGTGCGCCGGCAAGCGCTTCGTTACTGGGTCTATTTCGGACCGCAAGGAGGGGGCTACTCAGATATTGTCCAGTGCTCCGGCCGCTCAGTGTGCGATTCTCTGTTACTCCTCACAGGTAGGCCGCGGCACCGAAGGGCGCCAGATAGATGCGAGTTGTGACTCCTTCACGGCGTCGCTGTAGGCCTGGCTCTGCAATCTTATTAATATCCAGCCGTGCTTGATTAGGTGACCGCTTCAATGTATATATGTTCACCAGTCAATTGTGCTGCTTCAGGATCATTTTTAGTGCTGCATGTCGTGTTTAACCTTACACTGAGAGTATTTGGGTGTCAGAGCACTCTCAATGTGCAGCCATTAACAGTTGTGGCTAGGCTCCGCCTCCCCCAGAGAAGTTTCTAATGAATTTTCGGTAATAATTAGCAAACCCGAGAAACCTTTGTAATTCTTTTCTATTGGTTGGTGTTGGCCAATTCTTTACTGAGTCAACCTTTTCTGTTTGCATCTGTATACCAGATGAAGATATGGTGTAACCTAGAAAGGAAATAGTGGTCTTATGGAATGAGCATTTTTCCGGCTTTGCATACAATTTGTGCTCTCTTCAAGATACTTCTGGCACGGAGTGGGCAAAGATATTGTGCAATGGGTACACACATTAATAACATAGTGATCCAGAGTCTACCTAGGTATCTCTTCAACAAAGAATGAAACAAATTTGAATTCAAATCAGCCAATAGAATTGCAGTAGCTCTTATTCTATTGGCTATTCAAATCAGCCAATAGAATTACAGTAGCTCTCATCCGATTGGCTGATTTGAATTTGAAGGCTCAAATCAGCCAATAGGAATTCAAGGGACGCCATTTTTAATCGCGTACCTTGAATTCCAATTCAGTGTACGGCGGAGATCGTATGAAGAGAATCCTCCACGCTCCATGGCTCCGCGGTCTTCAGTTCCAGCGTCGCCGATCTTCAGTTCCAGCATCGCCGGTCTTCAGTTCCAGAGTGGACGGTCTTCAGCTCTGCGGTCATCGGTCTTCGGTCTTCAACTCCTCCGCTCCGCGCCGGCTGGTTCCTGGAAGAAGAAGAGGTTGTCGCTTGGAAGTAGACTTCACCGCCTGGAACAGGACCTTCTCCGCCGGTCTTCAGGACAGGTAAGGACCACTTTGGGGTTAGACTTAGGTTTTTTTAAGGGGGGATCGGGTGGGTTTTAGAGTAGGGGTGTGTGGGTTGTAATGGGGGGGTTGTTCCTTTTGTTTTACAGGTAAAAGAGCTGATTACTTTGGGGCAATGCCCCGCAAAAGGCCCTTTAAAGGGCTGGTAATAGAGCTGATTACTTTTTTAATTTAGTTTAGGGTAGGGAAATGTTATTATTTTGGGGGGCTTTTTTATTTTATTAGGGGGCTTAGATTAGGTGTAATTAGCTTAAAATTCTTGTAATCTTTTTTTATTTTTTGTAATTTAGTGTTTTTTTTTGTAATATAGTTTATGTATTTAATTGTATTTTAGTTGAGATAATTGTAGTTTATTTAATTAATTTATTGATAGTGTAGTGTTAGGTGTAATGATAACTTAGGTTAGGATTTATTTTACAGGTAATTTTGTAATTATTTTAACTAGGTAGCTATTAAATAGTTATTAACTATTTAATAGCTATTGTACCTAGTTAAAATAAATACAAAGTTACCTGTAAAATAAATATAAACCATAGGCTAGCTACAATGTAATTATTAATTATATTGTAGCTATCTTAGGGTTTATTTTATAGGTAAGTATTTAGTTTTAAATAGGAATAATATAGTTAATAATATTAATATTATTTAGATTTATTTAAATAATAATTAAGTTAGGGGGTGTTAGGGTTAGACTTAGGTTTAGTAGTTAATATATTTAAAATAGGTGGCTGCGGTGTAGGGGGATCATATTAGGGGTTAATATATTTAAAATAGGTGGCGGCAGTGTAGGGGGATCATAGTAGGGTTTAATATATTTAAAATAGGTGGCGGCGGTGTAGGGGGGTCAGATTAGGGGGTAATACATATAATATAGGTGGCGGCGGTGTAGTGGGATTAGATTAGGGGTTAATATAGGTGGCGGCGGTGTAGGGGGGTCAGATTAGGGGTTAATATAGTTAATATAGGTGGCGGCGGTGTAGGGGGGTCAGATTAGGGGGTAATACATATAATATAGGTGGCGGCGGTGTAGGGGGTTCAGATTAGGGGGTAATACATTTAATGTAGGTGGCGGCGGGGTCCGGGAGTGGCGGTTTAGGGGTTAAACACTTTATTAGGGATTGCGGTGGGGGATTGCGGTTGACAGGTAGATAGACATTGCGCATGCGTTAGGTGTTAGGTTTTATTTTGCAGCCAGTTTTGGGAGTTACGGGACTCCAATACTCAGCGTAAGGCTTACTACGCCTGCATTTTGTGGCGAGGTGAAAATGGAGTAAGATTTCTCCATTTTCGCCACGTAAGTCCTTACGCTGTATATTGGATACCAAACTGCGCGGGTTTGGTATACCAGTCTATGGGCCAAAAAACTACGGCCGAAGGGTGAAATATACGAGCGTAACTTCTAGGTTACGCCGTATATAGGATACCAAACCAGCGCAATATTTGGCGTCGCCGGCTTTTGCGGGCGACGCTGCATATCGGATCGGGCCCTTGATGTTTTACATCTTAGATTTATTTTTAATTGCCCTAAATAAAAATAATTTTAAAAAATCCTAATTTATTTCACTTTTTTTTCGTGAGGGGAGGCGCTTCAGATTTTTGTGCCTACAGGCATCTGAGATGTAAATCTGGCCCTGCAGATGTCACAGTCCAAAAAGTGACATGATCCAATACTGGGGACCGGAGCGGTAGCCTGGGAAAGGAACTCAGGAACAGTCCAAGGTGGCGGTGTCAAAACCCTCAGGTTCCTGAGTGAGCTGTACTCACCCCAACACATGCCCATCGACTGTATGTTAAGTCCTCAAAAGAGCGGAGCTCTGGAGCAAGGGGCTTTCGGAGCGAACTAGGTTAAAGTCCAGCGGGAATCTCTGGCTATCCCAGCTGGCAAATACTTTCATAAGATTCCATCTGAAAGCCGGCTTGGCGGAAAGGGGGTAAAGAGGGGGAGCAATCAGCTCTCTCAGGGCAAAGTTCAATTACTGCAACAAACAAGGGGAACTAGTGAAAAACATAATAATCCAACTGGTGAAGGGATCGTCGTTGCCTGGTATCCATAACCATCACAACTCCTGATGGCAGGGTGGAGGGGAAAGGGATGAACCGTTTGGCACAGCCTGTCCAGAGTTAGACCACCGGATCAACCCTCTAAGCTGGTATAGGCCGCTGGTCCGTGACAGTCACTATGCACATCTGGGATGAGGGTCTGCCAGCAAAGCCCGTAAAGACTGCCGGCCTCTTACACACTTCAAGTGCAGAGTAAAGAAGATCAGAAGAGCCCCCTAAAGCATATTAGACTTTAGACATTTGTACAAAACACAAACTTTTCCTCACTTGTAAGAAAACACCACTGTACTAGATATTATATTATATACAGACAGTGTTCAGTGATGTGTTTGAGGATGCCGATCTCATGTCACATCTGTAAAATATAAATATTTGTTTTTCTATTTGATATTCATACCTATTTTACACAGAAAGAAAATCTATACACAATAGTGACAACCTATAAAGTGGTTTTAGTGGTCAGGCTCATCTCATTTATTATAGATGTTAATGCAAGGATGTGCATAGGACGATACCATTTCATGGCAGTTACATAACGTGGGGAGGTGAAACCATGTGATAGATATTGATTTGATAATACAGCTCAATAGACAACATAGGTTTGTATAAAGTGTTTTGCTAAGAGAAAGGACTGCAACATGTTGCAAAGCAATATCCTGGGGCCCTTACTGTGAGCCAAATGGCTATATTTATTTTTGTCTGCTGCGTGATATCCCTATAGCCTCTGTGAAAATGAGATCTGTTATGAATAAAAAAATGTTTTTTGTAGAAATGAATAGTTATGTTTTGCAATTTATGTTGATAGACAACGGAGGAACTGTGAAAACGTTGCTCCAGTCATTCTGACATTGGTTGTAGAAAAGCACATTTCTTTCCATCCCTGCTACTGAATATTCTTAGTTTGTGAAGTGGCGTCAGCCTTTCCCTGGGATCAGCGGGGAATCCGCAAGCGATGCGCTGGAATTTTCTGTGGATGAAGGGTCCAGATAGTGTAGGACACACCGGTAACCAGGACTACTAATTGGAACTCCCAGACAAAAAGTATATTTGAATAAAAGTCTCTTCAGCTTTATTGAAGATTCAGGAGCAATACATCATACACAATTGTATGTAACATTATTTGCTGTACAAAGTAAAAGCAAATTAAAGGCTTTTGGAGCTTGGCCTGTCTAACTTTTATCAGGACAGCACCGAAATTATGGGGCACAATCTCTAGTATCCCTAATGATTATTATGTATCACAACAGTTTATTGCACTTCCCCATATGCTGTTCTATTGCGCATGCTCAGTGCAGAGGGTCACATGTTCAGTGCATATAGTCACATGCTCAGTGCAGAAGGTCACATGCTCAGTGCAGAGGGTCACATGCTCAGTGCAGAGGGTCACACGCTCAGTATAGAGAGTCACATGCTCAGTGCAGAAGGTCACATGCTCAGTGCAGAGGGTCACATGCTCAGTGCAGAGAGTCACATGCTCAGTGCAGAGGGTCACATGCTCAGTGCAGAGGGTCACACGCTCAGTGCAGAGAGTCACATGCTCAGTGCAGAGGGTCACATGCTCAGTGCAGAGGGTCACACGCTCAGTGCAGAGGGTCACATGCTCAGTGCAGAGGGTCACACGCTCAGTGCAGAGGGTCACACGCTCAGTGCAGAGGGTCACACGCTCAGTGCAGAGGGTCACACGCTCAGTGCAGAGGGTCACACGCTTAGTGCAGAGGGTCACACGCTCATTGCAGAGAGTCACATGCTCAGTGCAGAGAGTCACACGCTCATTGCAGAGAGTCACATGCTCAGTGCAGAGGGTCACACGCTCAGTGCAGAGGGTCACACGCTCAGTGCAGAGGGTCACACGCTCATTGCAGAGAGTCACATGCTCAGTGCAGAGAGTCACACGCTCATTGCAGAGAGTCACATGCTCAGTGCAGAGGGTCACACGCTCAGTGCAGAGGGTCACACGCTCAGTGCAGAGGGTCACATGCGCAGTGCAGAGGGTCACATGCTCAGTGCAGAGGGTCACATGCTCAGTGCAGAGGGTCACACGCTCAGTGCAGAGAGTCACATGCTCAGTGCAGAGGGTCACACGCTCAGTGCAGAGGGTCACACGCTCAGTGCAGAGGGTCACACGCTCAGTGCAGAGGGTCACATGCTCATTGCAGAGAGTCACATGCTCAGTGCAGAGGGTCACACGCTCAGTGCAGAGGGTCACACGCTCAGTATAGAGAGTCACATGCTTAGTGCAGAGAGTCACACGCTCAGTGCAGAGGGTCACACGCTCAGTGCAGAGGGTCACATGCTAATTGCAGAGAGTCACATGCTCAGTGCAGAGGGTCACACGCTCAGTGCAGAGAGTCACATGCTCAGTGCAGAGGGTCACACGCTCAGTGCAGAGAGTCACACGCTCAGTGCAGAGAGTTACATGCTCAGTGCAGAGGGTCACACGCTCAGTGAAAAGGGTCACACGCTCAGTGCAGAGAGTCACACGCTCATTGCAGAGAGTCACATGCTCAGTGCAGAGTGTCACATGCTCAGTGCAGAGGGTCACACGCTCAGTGCAGAGAGTCACACGCTCATTGCAGAGAGTTACATGCTCAGTGCAGAGGGTCACACGCTCAGTGCAGAGGGTCACACGCTCAGTGCAGAGGGTCACACGCTCAGTGCAGAGGGTCACACGCTCAGTGCAGAGAGTCACACGCTCATTGCAGAGAGTTACATGCTCAGTGCAGAGGGTCACACGCTCAGTGCAGAGGGTCACACGCTCAGTGCAGAGGGTCACACGCTCAGTGCAGAGGGTCACACGCTCATTGCAGAGAGTTACATGCTCAGTGCAGAGGGTCACACGCTCATTGCAGAGAGTTACATGCTCAGTGCAGAGGGTCACATGCTCATTGCAGAGAGTTACATGCTCAGTGCAGAGGGTCACACGCTCAGTGCAGAGGGTCACATGCTCATTGCAGAGAGTTACATGCTCAGTGCAGAGGGTCACATGCTCAGTGCAGAGGGTCAAACGCTCAGTGCAGAGGGTCACACGCTCAGTACAGAGAGTCACATGCTCAGTGCAGAGGGTCACATGCTCAGTGCAGAGGGTCACACGCTCAGTGCAGAGGGTCACACGCTCAGTGCAGAGAGTCACACGCTCAGTGCAGAGGGTCACACGCTCAGTGCAGAGGGTCACACGCTCAGTGCAGAGAGTCACACGCTCAGTGCAGAGGGTCACACGCTTAGTGCAGAGGGTCACACGCTCATTGCAGAGAGTCACATGCTCAGTGCAGAGGGTCACATGCTCAGTGCAGAGGGTCACACGCTCAGTGCAGAGGGTCACACGCTCAGTGCAGAGGGTCACACGCTCAGCGCAGAGGGTCACATGCTCAGTGCAGAGGGTCACACGCTCAGTGCAGAGTCACACGCTCAGTGCAGAGAGTCACATGCTCAGTGCAGAGGGTCACACGCTCAGTGCAGAGAGTCACACGCTCAGTGCAGAGGGTCACACGCTCAGCGCAGAGGGTCACATGCTCAGCGCAGAGGGTCACACGCTCAGTGCAGAGAGTCACACGCTCAGTGCAGAGGGTCACATGCTCAGTACAGATAGTCACACGCTCAGTGCAGAGGGTCACACGCTCAGCGCAGAGGGTCACACGCTCAGCGCAGAGGGTCACACGCTCAGCGCAGAGAGTCACATGCTCAGTGCAGAGGGTCACACGCTCAGTGCAGAGAGTCACATGCTCAGTGCAGAGGGTCACACGCTCAGTGCAGAGAGTCACACGCTCAGTGCAGAGAGTCACATGCTCAGTGCAGAGGGTCACACGCTCAGCGCAGAAGGTCACATGCTCAGTGCAGAGGGTCACACGCTCAGTGCAGAGAGTCACACGCTCAGTGCAGAGGGTCACATGCTCAGTACAGATAGTCACACGCTCAGTGCAGAGAGTCACATGCTTAGTGCAGAGGGTCACACGCTCAGTATAGAGAGTCACACGCTCAGTAGAGAGAGTCACACGCTCAGTGCAGAGGGTCACACGCTCAGTGCAGAGGGTCACACGCTCAGTGCAGAGGGTCACACGCTCAGCGCAGAGGGTCACATGCTCAGCGCAGAGAGTCACATGCTCAGTGCAGAGGGTCACACGCTCAGTGCAGAGAGTCACATGCTCAGTGCAGAGGGTCACACGCTCAGTGCAGAGAGTCACATGCTAAGTGCAGAGGGTAACACGCTCAGTGCAGAGAGTCACACGCTTAGTGCAGAGTCACATGCTCAGTACAGATAGTCACACGCTCAGTGCAGAGAGTCACATGCTTAGTGCAGAGGGTCACACGCTCATTGCAGAGAGTCACACGCTCATTGCAGAGAGTCACACGCTTAGTGCAGAGGGTCACACGCTCATTGCAGAGAGTCACACGCTCAGTGGAGAGTCACATGCTTAGTGCAGAGGGTCACACGCTCAGTATAGAGAGTCACATGCTTAGTGCAGAGGGTCACATGCTCAGTGCAGAGGGTCACACGCTCAGTGCAGAGAATCACACGCTCAGTGCAGAGGGTCACACGCTCAGTACAGAGGGTCACACGCTCAGTACAGAGAGTCACATGCTCAGTGCAGAGGGTCACATGCTCATTGCAGAGAGTCACACGCTCATTGCAGAGAGTCACACGCTCATTGCAGAGAGTCACACGCTTAGTGCAGAGGGTCACATGCTCATTGCAGAGAGTCACACGCTCATTGCAGAGAGTCACACGCTCAGTGGAGAGTCACATGCTTAGTGCAGAGGGTCACACGCTCAGTATAGAGAGTCACATGCTTAGTGCAGAGGGTCACATGCTCAGTGCAGAGGGTCACACGGTCATTGCAGAGAGTCACACGCTCAGTGGAGAGTCACACGCTTAGTGCAGAGGGTCACATGCTCATTGCAGAGAGTCACACGCTCATTGCAGAGAGTCACACGCTTAGTGCAGAGGGTCACACGCTCATTGCAGAGAGTCACACGCTTAGTGCAGAGAGTCACACGCTCATTGCAGAGAGTCACACGCTTAGTGCAGAGGGTCACACGCTCATTGCAGAGAGTCACATGCTTAGTGCAGAGGGTCACACGCTTAGTGCAGAGGGTCACACGCTCAGTATAGAGAGTCACATGCTTAGTGCAGAGAGTCACATGCTTAGTGCAGAGGGTCACACGCTCAGTGCAGAGAATCACACGCTCAGTGCAGAGGGTCACACGCTCAGTACAGATAGTCACATGCTCAGTGCAGAGGGTCACATGCTCATTGCAGAGAGTCACAAGCTCATTGCAGAGAGTCACACGCTTAGTGCAGAGGGTCACACGCTCATTGCAGAGAGTCACACGCTCAGTGGAGAGTCACATGCTTAGTGCAGAGGGTCACACGCTCAGTATAGAGTCACATGCTTAGTGCAGAGAGTCACATGCTTAGTGCAGAGGGTCACACGCTCATTGCAGAGAGTCACACGCTCATTGCATAGAGTCACACGCTTAGTGCAGAGGGTCACACGCTCATTGCAGAGAGTCACACGCTCAGTGGAGAGTCACACGCTTAGTGCAGAGGGTCACATGCTCATTGCAGAGAGTCACACGCTCATTGCAGAGAGTCACACGCTTAGTGCAGAGGGTCACATGCTCATTGCAGAGAGTCACACGCTCATTGCAGAGAGTCACACGCTCAGTGGAGAGTCACATGCTTAGTGCAGAGGGTCACACGCTCAGTATAGAGAGTCACATGCTTAGTGCAGAGGGTCACATGCTCAGTGCAGAGGGTCACACGCTCAGTGCAGAGAATCACACGCTCAGTGCAGAGGGTCACACGCTCAGTACAGAGGGTCACACGCTCAGTGCAGAGGGTCACACGCTCAGTGCAGAGGGTCACATGCTCAGTGCAGATAGTCACATGCTCAGTGCAGAGAGTTACACGCTCAGTGCAGATAGTCACACGCTCAGTGCAGAGGGTCACACGCTCAGTGCAGAGGGTCACACGCTCATTGCAGAGAGTCACATGCTCAGTGCAGAGGGTCACATGCTCAGTGCAGAGGGTCACACGCTCAGTGCAGAGGGTCACACGCTCAGTATAGAGAGTCACATGCTTAGTGCAGAGGGTCACATGCTCAGTGCAGAGGGTCACACGCTCAGTGCAGAGGGTCACACGCTCAGTGCAGAGGGTCACACGCTCAGTGCAGAGAGTTACATGCTCAGTGCAGAGGGTCACACGCTCAGTGCAGAGAGTTACACGCTCAGTGCAGAGGGTCACATGCTCAGTGCAGAGGGTCACACGCTCAGTGCAGAGGGTCACATGCTCAGTGCAGAGGGTCACACGCTCAGTGCAGAGGGTCACACGCTCAGTGCAGAGAATCACACGCTCAGTGCAGAGGGTCACACGCTCAGTGCAGAGAATCACACGCTCAGTGCAGAAGGTCACGCGCTCAGTGCAGAGGGTCACACACTCAGTGCAGAGAGTTACACGCTCAGTGCAGAGGGTCACACGCTCAGTGCAGAGGGTCACACGCTCAGTGCAGAGGGTCACACACTCAGTGCAGATTGTCACACGCTCAGTGCAGAGAGTCACACGCTCAGTGCAGAGGGTCACACGCTCAGTGCAGAGAGTTACACGCTCAGTGCAGAGGGTCACACGCTCAGTGCAGAGGGTCACACGCTCAGTGCAGAGGGTCACACGCTCAGTGCAGATAGTCACACGCTCAGTGCAGAGAGTCACACGCTCAGTGCAGAGGGTCACACGCTCAGTGCAGAGGGTCACACGCTCAGTGCAGAGAGTCACACGCTCAGTGCAGAGAGTCACACGCTCAGTGCAGAGGGTCACATGCTCAGTGCAGAGGGTCACACGCTCAGTGCAGAGGGTCACACGCTCAGTGCAGATAGTCACACGCTCAGTGCAGAGAGTCACACGCTCAGTGCAGAGGGTCACACGCTCAGTGCAGAGGGTCACACGCTCAGTGCAGAGAGTCACACGCTCAGTGCAGAGGGTCACACGCTCAGTGCAGAGAGTCACACGCTCAGTGCAGAGGGTCACACGCTCAGTGCAGAGGGTCACATGCTCAGTGCAGAGGGTCACATGCTCATTGCAGAGAGTCACAAGCTCATTGCAGAGAGTCACACGCTTAGTGCAGAGGGTCACACGCTCATTGCAGAGAGTCACACGCTCAGTGGAGAGTCACATGCTTAGTGCAGAGGGTCACACGCTCAGTATAGAGTCACATGCTTAGTGCAGAGAGTCACATGCTTAGTGCAGAGGGTCACACGCTCATTGCAGAGAGTCACACGCTCATTGCATAGAGTCACACGCTTAGTGCAGAGGGTCACACGCTCATTGCAGAGAGTCACACGCTCAGTGGAGAGTCACACGCTTAGTGCAGAGGGTCACATGCTCATTGCAGAGAGTCACACGCTCATTGCAGAGAGTCACACGCTCAGTGCAGAGAGTCACACGCTCAGTGCAGAGGGTCACACGCTCAGTGCAGAGAGTCACACGCTCAGTGCAGAGGGTCACATGCTCAGTGCAGAGAGTCACACGCTCAGTGCAGAGGGTCACACGCTCAGTGCAGAGGGTCACACGCTCAGTGCAGAGGGTCACACACTCAGTGCAGAGAGTTACACGCTCAGTGCAGAGGGTCACACGCTCAGTGCAGAGGGTCACACGCTCAGTGCAGAGGGTCACACACTCAGTGCAGATAGTCACACGGTCAGTGCAGAGAGTCACACGCTCAGTGCAGAGGGTCACACGCTCAGTGCAGAGGGTCACACGCTCAGTGCAGAGAGTCACACGCTCAGTGCAGAGGGTCACATGCTCAGTGCAGAGAGTCACACGCTCAGTGCAGAGGGTCACACGCTCAGTGCAGAGGGTCACATGCTCAGTGCAGAGGGTCACATGCTCATTGCAGAGAGTCACAAGCTCATTGCAGAGAGTCACACGCTTAGTGCAGAGGGTCACACGCTCATTGCAGAGAGTCACACGCTCAGTGGAGAGTCACATGCTTAGTGCAGAGGGTCACACGCTCAGTATAGAGTCACATGCTTAGTGCAGAGAGTCACATGCTTAGTGCAGAGGGTCACACGCTCATTGCAGAGAGTCACACGCTCATTGCATAGAGTCACACGCTTAGTGCAGAGGGTCACACGCTCATTGCAGAGAGTCACACGCTCAGTGGAGAGTCACACGCTTAGTGCAGAGGGTCACATGCTCATTGCAGAGAGTCACACGCTCATTGCAGAGAGTCACACGCTTAGTGCAGAGGGTCACATGCTCATTGCAGAGAGTCACACGCTCATTGCAGAGAGTCACACGCTCAGTGGAGAGTCACATGCTTAGTGCAGAGGGTCACACGCTCAGTATAGAGAGTCACATGCTTAGTGCAGAGGGTCACATGCTCAGTGCAGAGGGTCACACGCTCAGTGCAGAGAATCACACGCTCAGTGCAGAGGGTCACACGCTCAGTACAGAGGGTCACACGCTCAGTGCAGAGGGTCACACGCTCAGTGCAGAGGGTCACATGCTCAGTGCAGATAGTCACATGCTCAGTGCAGAGAGTTACATGCTCAGTGCAGATAGTCACACGCTCAGTGCAGAGGGTCACACGCTCAGTGCAGAGGGTCACACGCTCATTGCAGAGAGTCACATGCTCAGTGCAGAGGGTCACATGCTCAGTGCAGAGGGTCACACGCTCAGTGCAGAGGGTCACACGCTCAGTATAGAGAGTCACATGCTTAGTGCAGAGGGTCACATGCTCAGTGCAGAGGGTCACACGCTCAGTGCAGAGGGTCACACGCTCAGTGCAGAGGGTCACACGCTCAGTGCAGAGAGTTACATGCTCAGTGCAGAGGGTCACACGCTCAGTGCAGAGAGTTACACGCTCAGTGCAGAGGGTCACATGCTCAGTGCAGAGGGTCACACGCTCAGTGCAGAGGGTCACATGCTCAGTGCAGAGGGTCACACGCTCAGTGCAGAGGGTCACACGCTCAGTGCAGAGGGTCACACGCTCAGTGCAGAGAATCACACGCTCAGTGCAGAGGGTCACACGCTCAGTGCAGAGAATCACACGCTCAGTGCAGAAGGTCACGCGCTCAGTGCAGAGGGTCACACACTCAGTGCAGAGAGTTACACGCTCAGTGCAGAGGGTCACACGCTCAGTGCAGAGGGTCACACGCTCAGTGCAGAGGGTCACACACTCAGTGCAGATAGTCACACGCTCAGTGCAGAGAGTCACACGCTCAGTGCAGAGGGTCACACGCTCAGTGCAGAGAGTTACACGCTCAGTGCAGAGGGTCACACGCTCAGTGCAGAGGGTCACACGCTCAGTGCAGAGGGTCACACACTCAGTGCAGATAGTCACACGCTCAGTGCAGAGAGTCACACGCTCAGTGCAGAGGGTCACACGCTCAGTGCAGAGGGTCACACGCTCAGTGCAGAGAGTCACACGCTCAGTGCAGAGGGTCACATGCTCAGTGCAGAGAGTCACACGCTCAGTGCAGAGGGTCACACGCTCAGTGCAGAGGGTCACACGCTCAGTGCAGAGGGTCACACACTCAGTGCAGAGAGTTACACGCTCAGTGCAGAGGGTCACACGCTCAGTGCAGAGGGTCACACGCTCAGTGCAGAGGGTCACACGCTCAGTGCAGATAGTCACACGCTCAGTGCAGAGAGTCACACGCTCAGTGCAGAGGGTCACACGCTCAGTGCAGAGGGTCACACGCTCAGTGCAGAGAGTCACACGCTCAGTGCAGAGGGTCACATGCTCAGTGCAGAGAGTCACACGCTCAGTGCAGAGGGTCACACGCTCAGTGCAGAGGGTCACACGCTCAGTGCAGAGAGTCACATGCTTAGTGCAGAGAGTCACATGCTCAGTGCAGAGGGTCACATGCTTAGTGCAGAGGGTCACACGCTCAGTGCAGAGGGTCACACACTCAGTGCAGATAGTCACACGCTCAGTGCAGAGGGTCACATGCTCAGTGCCGAGGGTCACACGCATGCTGATGTCCACTCTCTTTCCAGACTGGGCATTAGGTGGAGTTTTTACCTGCTGATGTGATATTATACATAATTACAGACATAATAGTTACAGTTAAATGTCCCTGAGTGTATTTACTCTTCAAGGTAGGATACAAATTGACCAAAAAAAATTTGGTAATAGAAGGAAATAAAAATATCACATGCTGTATCTGAATCATGAAATTTTAATGCTGATTTTACCTTCCTTTTAAATGGAAGGCTGAACACTTAAAAGGGATAGTAAAGTAAAAATGTCATTATTTTTTAATTGACATCTATTATCTAGTTTGCTTCATTCTCTTGGTATCTTTTGTTAAAGAGCACACCCAGGTAAGCTCAGTAGCAGAAGTACACTTGCTGATTGTTGGCTGCATATATATGCCTCTTGTTATTAGCTTACACAATGAGGCCGAATTATCAAATGTCTGTCAGACCTGATCCGACAGACATCGCTGAATGCGGAGAGCAATACGCTCTCCGTATTCATCACAAGAGCTGCTGGTGCAACGCCGCCCCCTGCAGACTCGCGACCAATGGGCCGCCAGCAGGGAGGTGTCAATCAAACGATTCCTGTCCGCCTCATCAGAGCAGGCAGACAGGGTTATGGAGCAGTGGTCTTTAGACTTAACTGAAGACTCGCCAGAAACACGGGCCCACAAACTATGTACGGAGCTTGATAAATGGGCCTCAATGTGTTCAGCTAGTCCCAGTAGTGCACAGTGGATCCTTTAACAAAGCATTAAAAAAGAATGAAGTAAATGTGTTAATTAAATTAATTGGAAAGCTGTTTACAATTAAATGCTCTGTCATTATCATAAAGTAAACATTAAATGCTAAGTTTCATGTCCCTATTTATAAAATGTTTTTTGGCCTCATGACTGAAGAAAGACAGCAACTCACCGCAGTGAGCATTGTTCTTATTAAATTGTAATTAGATTCATTACCAAATTCATTTGATCTCACCCTCTGGTTGCTCGGTCTTTTTATAACATTACATAGTATGGAGATTATAATAATTTCCAGCGAAGAGCTAAGGGAGGATGTTGGAAGCACAGAGTTTCTATAAATAGCCTTCATCTTTATTCAAAGCATCTGATTCAAGAGAAACATTAGATTGTTTGATAAAGTCAGAACGTTCCAGCACTGGACGGTCCTTTCTCCGTATTCCTTGTTTTATAAGCAATATGCTTTTCATTCAAATTTACGTAGATTTGCATGAAATATATTAACGTTACTCGGAACTCATACAAATTCCTTTTATACATTTAAATATTCATGGTTTTTATTTTGTCAAAAAGTTATTCACAGAGAAATGACTGCGAAACTCATGAATGAAATGCATATATACTTCTCAACAAACTCAGTCTACAGCATTTCTCTGTGAATTTAATAAAAAAAGGAGAAAGATGAACAATGACTATTTATATCTTACCCCATCATTTAGCAACAGATTTCTTGGATTTATGAATCACTTTTTAAGTCTTCACAAAGCCTTTTTACTGAAAACTCTTGTAGTCAGTAGGCAGTGACCTAGATTCAACCCAACATTAAATTACAGAATTCAAAGAGATTTGTACCCCCTCCTCATCGCAGTCAAGAATTATAATCACTGTAGCCGCATCTATCTTGTAAGTGACATCACAAAAATGCCAATAAAAAAATTAAGGGGTTTATAGCACTTATCTATGTGTAAAGAATAACTTTTATTACATTACAGTAAAACTATTGGGTAACAGCTATTGATTAAACCCTACAGTTCACCCATAAAAAACGTGTCCTGCCCCCTTCAGCTTCCTGGAACCTTGGCATCAGGTGGAGGGAAGGGGGTAAGCGATAAAACAAACTATAGCACCAGGTCTTTCTCAGTGTAATAATATATTGATAAAGCCCCGGTGCTAGAGGTCAGAAACAAGTTTGTTGAGTCTATTCCGCATGCTATTAACAGTGCCGGTGTCCATCATTTTTTTTTGTAACTATCACAAAAATGTATTTATAAGTTGAGAACAGTGAAAGGGACAATCCAGTCAAAATTAAACTTTCATGATTCAGTAAGAGCAAGCAATTTTAAATAACTTCCCAATTTACTTTTTTTTATCAAATTTGCGAAGTAGCGTATCATGTCCTCCGCACATCGATAAACGCTGACAGCATATACTGTTGGAATTTATCATTGCACCAGCAGTTCTTGTGAACTGCTGGTGCAATGCCGCCCCCTGCAGATTCGTGGCCAATCACATTGCGTACATATACATGTATCTTTATCTTATATCTGTAGGTATAATCAGATCATATTACTTTATCACACTGTGTACATATACATGTGTCTGTATCTTATATCTGTAGGTATAATCAGATCTCATTACTTTATCACACTGTGTACATATACATGTATCTTTATCTGATATCTGTAGGTATCATCAGATCTCATTACTGTATCACATTGTGTACATATACATGTGTCTTTATATTATATCTGTAGGTATAATCAGATCTCATTACTTTATCACATTGTGTACATATACATGTGTCTTTATATTATATCTGTAGGTATAATCAGATCTCATTACTGTATCACATTGTGTAGATATACGTGTCTGTATCTTATATCTGTAGGTATAATCAGATCTCATTACTTTATCACATTGTGTACATATACATGTGTCTTTATATTATATCTGTAGGTATAATCAGATCTCATTACTGTATCACATTCTGTACATATACATGTATCTTTATCTTATATCTGTAGGTATAATCAGATCTCATTACTTTATCACATTGTGTACATATACATGTGTCTTTATCTTATATCTGTAGGTATAATCAGATCTCATTACTGTATCACATTGTGTACATATACATGTGTCTGTATCTTATATCTGTAGGTATAATCAGATCTCATTACTGTATCACATTCTGTACATATACATGTGTCTGTATCTTATATCTGTATGTATAATCAGATCTCATTACTTTATCACATTCGGTACATATACATGTGTCTGTATCTTATATCTGTAGGTATAATCAGATCTCATTACTTTATCACACTGTGTACATATACATGTGTCTGTATCTTATATCTGTAGGTATAATCAGATCTCATTACTTTATCACACTGTGTACATATACATGTGTCTTTATCTTATATCTGTAGGTATAATCAGATCTCATTACTTTATCACATTGTGTACATATACATGTGTCTGTATCTTATATCTGTAGGTATAATCAGATCTCATTACTTTATCACATTCTGTACATATACATGTGTCTGTATCTTATATCTGTAGGTATAATCAGATCTCATTACTTTATCACATTGTGTACATATACATGTGTCTGTATCTTATATCTGTAGGTATAATCAGATCTCATTACTTTATCACATTGTGTACATATACATGTGTCTGTATCTTATATCTGTAGGTATAATCAGATCTCATTACTGTATCACACTGTGTACATATACATGTGTCTTTATCTTATATCTGTAGGTATAATCAGATCTCATTACTTTATCACATTGTGTACATATACATGTGTCTGTATCTTATATCTGTAGGTATAATCAGATCTCATTACTTTATCACACTGTGTACATATACATGTGTCTTTATCTTATATCTGTAGGTATAATCAGATCTCAGTACTTTATCACACTGTGTACCTATACATGCTTCTTTATCTTATATATGTAGGTATAATCAGATCTTATTACTTTATCACATTGTGTACATATACATGTGTCTGTATCTTATATCTGTAGGTATAATCAGATCTCATTACTTTATCACATTGTGTACATATACATGTGTCTTTATCTTATATCTGTAGGTATAATCAGATCTCATTACTTTATCACACTGTGTACATATACATGTGTCTTTATCTTATATCTGTAGGTATAATCAGATCTCATTACTTTATCACACTGTGTACATATACATGTGTCTTTATCTTATATCTGTAGGTATAATCAGATCTCATTACTTTATCACACTGTGTACATATACATGTGTCTTTATCTTATATCTGTAAGTATAATCAGATCTCATTACTGTATCACATTGTGTACATATACATGTGTCTTTATCTTATATCTGTAGGTATAATCAGATCTCATTACTGTATCACATTGTGTACATATACATGTGTCTTTATCTTATATCTGTAGGTATAATCAGATCTTATTACTGTATCACATTGTGTACATATACATGTATCTTTATCTTATATCTGTAGGTATAATCAGATCTCATTACTGTATCACATTGTGTACATATACATGTGTCTTTATATTATATCTGTAGGTATAATCAGATCTTATTACTTAATCACACTGTTTACATATACATGTGTCTGTATCTTATATCTGTAGGTATAATCAGATCTTATTACTTTATCACACTGTGTACATATACATGTATCTTTATCTTATATCTGTAGGTTTAATCAGATCTCATTACTTTATCACATTGTGTACATATACATGTGTCTTTATCTTATATCTGTAGGTATAATCAGATCTCATTACTGTATCACATTCTGTACATATACATGTGTCTTTATCTTATATCTGTAGGTATAATCAGATCTCATTACTTTATCACACTGTGTACATATACATGTGTCTTTATCTTATATCTGTAGGTATAATCAGATCTCATTACTTTATCACATTGTGTACATATACATGTGTCTGTATCTTATATCTGTAGGTATAATCAGATCTCATTACTTTATCACATTGTGTACATATACATGTGTCTATTGTATATCTGTAGGTATAATCAGATCTCATTACTGTATCACATTGTGTACATATACATGTGTCTGTATCTTATATCTGTAGGTACAATCAGATATCATTATTTTATCACATTGTGTACATATACATGTGTCTGTATCTTATATCTGTAGGTACAATCAGATATCATTATTTTATCACATTGGGTACATATACATGTGTCTGTATCTTATATCTGTAGGTATAATCAGATCTCATTACTGTATCACATTGTGTACATATACATGTGTCTGTATCTTATATCTGTAGGTATAATCAGATATCATTATTTTATCACATTGTGTACATATACATGTATCTGTATCTTATATCTGTAGGTATAATCAGATCTCATTACTGTATCACATTGGGTACATATACATGTATCTTTATCTTATATCTGTAGGTATAATCAGATCTCATTACTGTATCACATTGTGTACCTATACATGCTTCTTTCTCTTATATCTGTAGGTATAATCAGATCTCATTACTTTATCACATTGTGTACATATACATGTGTCTGTATCTTATATCTGTAGGTATAATCAGATCTCATTATTTTATCACATTGTGTACATATACCTGCTTCTTTATTTTTGTCTTTTTTTTTATTATTATTTATATCCAACAATGCATACAAATATAAATATTGCTTGTTGATAAGAAAATCTCTTTCAGCATGTACAATTGGCTAGACATAGTTAAATAGATTTATTATTCTACAAACGACACAAAAAGAAAGCAATGGCACTATATTAGGCAATTCACACTAGTTATGTTGTTAAAATATATATTTGCTCAGAAATACTGAGCTGTACATCAATATATAAAAGAGAGGTGCTGCTTTGTACTAGTAAATTTACTGAAAAAAATTGCGGAGCAAGAGAGTTCCACTGCAAGGGTGCAATCCCAGCACTCTATGCCCAAACTAAATGGCGAGATGATCCGGTATTAAATTAAAATATAACTTTTATTCATTGTACTTACAAATGGTAAACATAAACACATAGTTAAAAATCACAATGTGAGATATATTCCTAGTTGTAAATGGTGTGGTGACTACAATTGTAAATATATTGTCGCCTTTTGTATATAATGTTAATAATCAACCACCTGCCAGTAGGAATTGGTATAAACTTTACCCTGGGAATTGGTATTTTCGGCATACTTATCCCATGTATTTGTATGTGGGTTATTTAAATAACGACTGTAGGTATTCTTAAGTTGGTTTGCTAATCGCATTTCCCTAAGATGATTCTTCTTTTTCACTTTAATCATATAAGCCTTCATTTTCCCTTGAGAACAGATTTCCCTGCCTCCCAGAAGGTCTCACTTTTATCTACATATGCATGATTCAATTTACAATATTCGTTCCAACTATTAATCTTAAAATTACAAAGTCGACTATTGTCAGACATAGAACCCGGAAACCGAAAAGTATTTCTATACTTCTCTTTAACTGAAGAAGTTTTAATACTCATACTAATAATGGTGTGATCTGAGAGTATGATCTCATTAATTTGCGACTCAATATCCAGATTCAGCAACTTGTTTTCTACCAAGAACAACTCTATCCTGGAGAAATTTTTATATGCTTTTTATTCACAGGTTATTCACAAATTATGCTCATCTGGATGTTGTAATCTCCAGATATCTTTTACCTGTAATATCTTACTAAATTCTTTAAATAGTTTGGCTTCCTGGGTATACACTTGGATATTTTTTTGACAGAGTCTATCCATTTCTGGATACGTCATATTAAAATCCCTGACAATCACCGGTTTTGTCCAAAAAGGGTAATAACTCTCTTTTTAAGTTTGTTCCAGAATTACCTATCACATTTATTTTGCCCATATATATTGCAGAATGACCAAATTATTTTCCCAATCTCCACCTGCATAATCAAATAGCGCCCACCAGGATCTAATTCATGTTTTATTATATTATACTCCATTCATTTATTAAATAAAATAGCAACACCACATCTCTTATCACATGGTGTCTCTATAATTTCCTTTATCCAGTTTACTTTTAATTTGGGGATTTCATCCTATTTCAGGTGTAGTTATTGGAGGAATATAATATCTGTTTTATGTTTTTTTTATTAATTTAAAAATATTTTTATTTTTAATTGGGGACGTTATCCCCCCACATTCCATGAAACTAATTTAAGTTTTGCCTCCATTTAATAAAAAAAAATAAGAGCGAGAGGAAAAAAATAAGAAAGAAATGAAAATCACAACAACCAATAAAAACAGTCCTGGAGGACCGAGGTTTGTCTTCCCTCTGATCTCCAGAACACATAAACACTTATATACAATACCAATCATATTGACATTCGGCTTTTTCTTTTTCTCTTTTCCATTTTTAACTAATTTCCTGACTGTTACACTTGCAACCTGAGTACCTAATGTACCACTGCTCTCCTCTTACTCCTTCACAAAACTTTACAGGGTTATATTCTTCTCTGCACAAAATACTTTGGCCTCTTCACTGGTATTTAATATAATACTACCCTCAGTGTCCTCTACCGTAATTTTAGCTGGATAACGTAAGCTGACTTTAAAGTTATTTCTAATAAGGGCTGTACAGTAGGGTGCCATATTCTTTCTTCTATTTGCAGTTTCTATTAAACAATGAATCTTGAAAGATGTATATCTTATTGGCCCCTATCATTAATGGGTTACACTTTCTGTACGCCCGGATTATGTCAATTTTCTCTTGAAAATTCAGATATTTAACCATAATCATCCTTGGCTTATTATTCCCATCTTGGGGTCTCTTATTTGAGCCCGTTCTATGTGCCCTTTCTACCTGTAGTTTCCCTCCTTGAACTTGCATCCCAAGTAATTGTGGCAAAGCTATAGCTGCAAATGTTATCAGGTCCTTATAGTCATTAGATTCTGGCAAGCCCACTATACGAATGTTGTTGCAATGTGATCTGTCTTCTAAGCCCTTAATCTTAGCCTGCAGCAATTTTATTGTGTTGAAGGATTTTTTATTAATTACTTCTTGTGAGTTGCAGATATCTTCCAAGTCAGAGACCCTCGCCTCAACTTCAGTTATAGGTTTTGAAAATTGTCTTACTTCTATCATCAAGCTGGCTAATTCTTTCCTAACCGATTCAAACTGCGGTATG
Source organism: Bombina bombina (assembly GCF_027579735.1). Lineage (NCBI taxonomy): Eukaryota > Metazoa > Chordata > Amphibia > Anura > Bombinatoridae > Bombina > Bombina bombina. The sequence goes on along the minus strand of NC_069509.1, from coordinate 180,003,348 downwards.
ATCATTTCAGCTAACTGGTTGAACATAATTTGTAAGTCTGGAGTAGCATTACCCTCAATTTGTCAGGGTGCCAGGAATCAGACTGAGACGAGAAGTGCAAAAATAATCACACCTTTATTAATAGCAAAAAATAATAAAAAGTCCACAAATCAAATTACAAGCCAGGAGTCAAAACCAGAGCTGGTAGTCAGACGAGCCGAGTCAGGAGCCAAAGTGAATAGTCAGATGAGCCGGGAATCAGGAACAAGGAAAACAGCAGAGTCAGGAACAAGCCAGGGATCAGGAACCAGGAAGGACGTCAGGCAGCCAGGTAATACACAGGAACTCTCACAAACAGGTCTGAGACAACGCAAAGGCAAAGAAAACTGAACAGAGGCCCTTTAAATAATAAGTGATGACATCACAATTCTGAGACTGCATCCTGTCTCACACGGATGATGCACAGCAGTCTGGCCATAAAAGGAAGTGCAGGAAATTAGCAGCATCCCCCACAATGCACCATAGTCAGGAAGAGAGGTGAGTAAAATGGCTGCCAGCAGCACATGGCAAACAAAACAGGGAAAAAACCCTGACACAATTGTGTTTTCAGAGGAAGTCTCGTGTGCATTTTTTTATATTTTTATCCTTTTTTAAAGGCATAGCTGGTGATCTTGTCTTTTTACTTGTCATATATTTTCCATTACCTATTCTAGGATAAATTGGTGTAGAAACAGTGTGTGCAAATCCCCTGTAGCCCCCTACCCACCCCCTTAACCTCTTTCCCTACCCCTACTAATTCCTTGCTTATATTTTTGACTTGAATAGATATTAGATACCTCCCTAGGAGGTAGTGAAAATATTAATCAAGACTATGTCTAGAAAAAAAAAGTGAGAAAATGTGCAAAGCTTTAGTGTTAAAAAAAGTGATTCTGAGGATAATAATATTACCTTAAGACAAGATACTCTTTTACCATCATCAACAAGCTGAGTACCTCTGACCAGAGCCCCTTTCAGATTGCACCAACCTAAGATGTCCTTAAATGTATAACTCTGTGGTTTTGTTTAGTTTAACCGCTTAAATACTTATCTATAATATCGGTTACCGTACTAAACCTTAGTAAAACACGATGATGCTTCTAGGGTTCTAAATATTTATAAGGGGGTATTGCATACTCCCCACCCACAACACCAGACTGTCACTCATTAGTTTTCCAGTAAACCTCTGCTTCTTATATCTGTTTTACGTTATTGGTCTGAGCCTTTACTCATCCATATCTCTTAGTGCCACATAATATCTATTCAGACCTTCAGCTTATGTTATGTTATGTTCATATAGTATGCACCAAATATATATATCAATAAGTTATCAACCTGTTTCTTTTTTATAAACCTCTCTAGACCCACATTTAACCCCAGGTCACCAAAGGTAGCACAGTCCCTTCAAATAGACAATTAGCATTTTCCAAAGTACATAACTCAACAGTTATGTTGCTGCTCTCTGATGAAGAATGGTCATTCCCTGGGAAAGCAAAATTCTGAAGAAAAAAAGAGACAGAGGCGCCAACATGGCCTAGTACCATCAGACAAGTGGATGATAAAATATAGAAGAATGGGTACTCACAAACATAGTGCACCCAATGGTTCTAATGGGGCAGACTGGAACTTTGTAGTGGTCCAGCTCACTGAGAACGGTACACACGGCACATATATACAGACTTGGTCAGCAATACATCAAAGGTGTCTGTAAAAGTTTACAAAAAGAAAAGGGCTACCATAGCCTAGTACAGTCCAATCAAGTGTAAGGGTAATATAAAGTCACACTTACAGAAAGTACTGCACCTCCAGGTGCAGTAACAGCAAGCTGGGACTTCTCAGTCGCCCAGTAGACCACTCTCTTGGTAAACAGAATCCTCACCAACAATCCACAAACCGGCGTGAAAATAATCCATACAGCAGCAAGTGTATCATAAAAACAGATATCTTTATTTAGAAACAAAGCAACCCGTTTCTCAGCCTATCAGGGGCTGTTTCCTCAGGCTTATCAGTGTGAAAGTAACTGATACACTTGCTATTTAACAAAGCTGTCTTAATCAATGATAGGTTGATTAGTTACTATCAACAGCTGAGAGTATAATGTTGTTGCAAGGGTTGCCTTGGTGACTAAAGTAAACTCCCATCTAGGTGAACAACAACATTTTGTTAAAAACAAAAGCCATCATGTCAACTCTGCATCAGTAGTGACAATAACAATACATATATATAAAAATACACATATATATAAAATTCCATTAAAAAATAATGAAAAACAAATCAGTGCATAAATTTGTAATGAAACTGACACAATCGGGGAGTATTTAGCCCAGAATCCTGATTAATATGTTATCTGTGCCATCATACAAACATAACTGCGAAATAGCAGCAAGAAGTACAGGGAGTGCAGAATTATTAGGCAAATGAGTATTTTGACCACATCATCCTCTTTATGCATGTTGTCTTACTCCAAGCTGTATAGGCTCGAAAGCCTACTACCAATTAAGCATATTAGGTGATGTGCATCTCTGTAATGAGAAGGGGTGTGGTCTAATGACATCAACACCCTATATCAGGTGTGCATAATTATTAGGAAACTTCCTTTCCTTTGGCAAAATGGGTCAAAAGAAGGACTTGACAGGCTCAGAAAAGTCAAAAATAGTGAGATATCTTGCAGAGGGATGCAGCACTCTTAAAATTGCAAAGCTTCTGAAGCGTGATCATCGAACAATCAAGCGTTTCATTCAAAATAGTCAACAGGGTCGCAAGAAGCGTGTGGAAAAACCAAGGTGCAAAATAACTGCCCATGAACTGAGAAAAGTCAAGCGTGCAGCTGCCAAGATGCCACTTGCCACCAGTTTGGCCATATTTCAGAGCTGCAACATCACTGGAGTGCCCAAAAGCACAAGGTGTGCAATACTCAGAGACATGGCCAAGGTAAGAAAGGCTGAAAGACGACCACCACTGAACAAGACACACAAGCTGAAACGTCAAGACTGGGCCAAGAAATATCTCAAGACTGATTTTTATAAGGTTTTATGGACTGATGAAATGAGAGTGAGTCTTGATGGGCCAGATGGATGGGCCCGTGGCTGGATTGGTAAAGGGCAGAGAGCTCCAGTCTGACTCAGACGCTAGCAAGGTGGAGGTGGAGTACTGGTTTGGGCTGGTATCATCAAAGATGAGTTTGTGGGGCCTTTTCGGGTTGAGGATGGAGTCAAGCTCAACTCCCAGTCCAACTGCCAGTTTCTGGAAGACACCTTCTTCAAGCAGTGGTACAGGAAGAAGTCTGCATCCTTCAAGAAAAACATGATTTTCATGCAGGACAATGCTCCATCACACGCGTCCAAGTACTCCACAGCGTGGCTGGCAAGAAAGGGTATAAAAGAAGAAAATCTAATGACATGGCCTCCTTGTTCACCTGATCTGAACCCCATTGAGAACCTGTGGTCCATCATCAAATGTGAGATTTACAAGGAGGGAAAACAGTACACCTCTCTGAACAGTGTCTGGGAGGCTGTGGTTGCTGCTGCACGCAATGTTGATGGTGAACAGATCAAAACACTGACAGAATCCATAGATGGCAGGCTTTTGAGTGTCCTTGCAAAGAAAGGTGGCTATATTGGTCATTGATTTGTTTTTGATTTGTTTTTGAATGTCAGAAATGTATATTTGTGAATGTTAAGATGTTATATTGGTTTCACTGGTAAAAATAAATAATTGAAATGGGTATATATTTGTTTTTTGTTAAGTTGCCTAATAATTATGCACAGTAATAGTCACCTGCACACACAGATATCCCCCTAAAATAGCTATAACTAAAAACAAACTAAAAACTACTTCCAAAAATATTCAGCTTTGATATTAATGAGTTTTTTGGGTTCATTGAGAACATGGTTGTTGTTCAATAATAAAATTAATCCTCAAAAATACAACTTGCCTAATAATTCTGCACTCCCTGTATATATGCATACAAAAAGTTATGCTAATACAAAATATACACATAATATATACATAAAGTAAAATTCTGCATTGAGTGAATTTGTAATTCTTAATTCTGAAATTAGTTCATATACCTATACATCAGACTAATCGTAACTGAATGTCATCTTATAACATAGATCTAGAAAATGTTATGCATTCGATATACCTAATAATAAAACCCCCCAGCAACTACCATCTAAAAAGTGATGATTTGGACATGTGATGGCAATCATAACATTACACTCAACTAAAAAGGACTTATCTCAAAAAGGGGTGTGTAACGGTTGTCACCCAATAAGAACAGTCACTTGAGGCTAGCGTAGATGAATTGGTGACGTCAGCGCCTACACCCACAGAGGCCCAACCTCCATATATTACCAAGTCGTTCTATACTTGTGGAACGATATACGTGCTAAGGGATTTACATATAGTAAAGACATCCTAACGCCCAACTGTTTATTTATAATCCTACATCTATCCTAGCAAACTTAGTTGCAATAGACCCTCAATCGGTCATTATCATAAAAGAGGGTGTGTGTGTGGTGAACAGAACAATCATACTAAGGCTAAACAAGCCACCAGTAGGGTGATCCGATTGGTCAGCTATACGAATCCCCACCCCCAAAGTGAAAAAAAATTCCCTATGACGATAAGGAAAATACGCTTAATCTCACTCTATGGGCAAAGTAGTCAACACAACGTGTCACTATTTGACGATAATAAATGGATAGAGAACAGAAAAAACCCTAAATTGTGGCGTAATTCATAATATGCGTGTGATCACTAAAATAGATCTAGTGGAACCAGTCTTAATTGTTCTAATATATATTGTGTACAAATGAACACTATTGTCCCAATTATTGTATTCAAAAAATGAATACTATGTGCTAACAATAAGCACAAATATAAAGTGAGATAACTATTAAAATAAGAGTGGTGAACCAATTAGACCTAATATGTGTGAAAAGACTAATATTAGTAGTGATACTAGTGATAATATATAGATTTATAACCTAATATATAAATATCGGAGTGTAATCAAATTTGAATACCATAATATTATGTGTATTATCCCTTGGAAATGTGAAATATACAACAGCTCACTAATAATAATGTGAATCAGGATAATCAACTAACCTTCTATATAAGCCCATGCTGAATGACTAAATGTGCCACCTCACATCTAATATAATGTGTGATGTATGGTGAAAACCAGAAATATTAATAACCTGGCAAATCGGTAATGTGATAACTCAAATTCAAACTTAGACCTTAATACTAGTTGATAATAATAATAGTGTATGTGCAGAAAATAAAACAATATATATAGAGGGGAGTGTGTATTTAGAAACACATGTACACATATATGAGGTGAAGGGGTATTGAGACCATTTCAGGAGAATGCGGCCATATCCAAATTCTCATTGAGCCCATCAGGTTAATCTCAACAGTCACAAAATATAGTAGTAACCAACTTAAGTCCCTCCGGTAAATGGACCCCTTTAAGCGGTGACTAAAAATTCCTTTCTTCTAGCGTGCCTGATTTCTTAAGCAGCTGCTTTGTGTGACCACAGTTGTGCAGCCTCACTGGTCAAACTTCCCAGTTAGGGATATTTTATCGCTTACCTTTTCAGTGTTGCATTTTATCCATAAAGATAATAGTCTCCTCTCTTTAAGGGGTGCAATACAGGAGCGGGGCTTTTTACCTACTTTTACAGAAACCACGTAAACTTAAGCTCCGGCTTGCACATGCAAAATTGCAACTCTGCTTTGAGGACAAATTTCTGTGCTCTCCCCAGCTATCCGGAATCAGACAGTTAGCTCTGTAACATGAACCCGCTCCTCAGGAAACAATTCCTCCACAACCAGGAATTATGCCCACATTGTGTCTTTATACATCTTATGCACAATATCAGTCGTTTTATATGGTACTTTAACTTGTAGTGCCTCAAACACAGTACTTGCGGTTTTACTCCAGGTTTCTGTGCCGACATCTGTTGAATCTTTCGATCCGTCCTGCTAGGTGATCTCCTTGAGACACCGCTCCCACCGGGACACCTCTCGCGTGGGGCCATGTCTCGTACTCAGGAAACTTCTTCAGGCTTACCCACAGCTGGGCTTTACATACAGACCGGGTCGCACCTGCTTTCCTTCTACTGTCGTGTTAAGGTAGCAGCTGAATGTCCCAGTGCCACTTGTGGCTGTCTTCGGCACCTGGTTGTGGCGTTTGCCGATATGACCGGGGTCGGTGCCACCCGACTAGCGAGGCGTTCGAGAGACTTCCGTGTCACAGCCGGGTAAAATCCTCCTCCCCTGGCAATTGAGTGTGTTCCCGCCAACAGTAATTAGGCTGTAGGTAGCGAATCGCTCTTTCGTCCAAGAGCTTGGAGTGCTTGCTGCTTGCTCGCACTCCACCTACCGGAAGTCCTGATGCTTCTTTATCTTATATCTGCCCGTAAACCAATCACCAATACTTAGAGAGAACAATGGAAAAATAACCTTATCTCTTCTATACCCCACTGGGAGTGTTATTTCTTCTACTGGCTGTGTTTACAAAGCTTATCTATAGCTTGGACCTAAGGCCAGAAACTTTCAGAATAGGTGTGATACCTTAGGCTAAATCAACTATTTTAAATGCCAATATAAGGGTAAAGGAAATACCTGTAAAAATGTAATACAATCCAGCAGGTAAAGTGGATCATTGTGAACAAATTAAAAGGGGAGAACAGTAAACTGTTAGGTTAGGGAGCTTAGTCATTAAATTAGTTTTTTTGCGTTGTGGGGGTTGGCAGTTTAGGAGTTAATAGTTAAATTAGGTATAATACGTTGTGGGTGGTTGGCAGATTAGCGGTTAATAGATGTATTAGATAGTTTGCGATGTTGTGGTTGGTGGATTTAGTGGTTAATAATTTTATTGGGTATTTATTTTTTTCTTAATACTTATTGCGGACGGTTAGTTTTTTTTAATACTTATTGCGGACGGTTAGTTTTTTTTAATACTTATTGCGGACGGTTAGTTTTTTTTAATACTTATTGCGGACGGTTAGTTTTTTTTAATACTTATTGCGGACGGTTAGTTTTTTTTTAATACTTATTGCGGACGGTTAGTTTTTTTTAATACTTATTGCGGACGGTTAGTTTTCTTTAATACTTATTGCGGGGGTTAGTTTTTTTTAATACTTATTGCGGACGGTTAGTTTTTTTTAATACTTATTGCGGACGGTTAGTTTTTTTAATACTTATTGCGGACGGTTAGTTTTCTTTAATACTTATTGCGGACGGTTAGTTTTCTTTAATACTTATTGCGGACGGTTAGTTTTCTTTAATACTTATTGCGGACGGTTAGTTTTCTTTAATACTTATTGCGGACGGTTAGTTTTCTTTAATACTTATTGCGGACGGTTAGTTTTCTTTAATACTTATTGCGGACGGTTAGTTTTTTTTAATACTTATTGCGGACGGTTAGTTTTCTTTAATACTTATTGCGGACGGTTAGTTTTCTTTAATACTTATTGCGGACGGTTAGTTTTTTTTAATACTTATTGCGGACGGTTAGTTTTCTTTAATACTTATTGCGGACGGTTAGTTTTCTTTAATACTTATTGCGGACGGTTAGTTTTTTTTAATACTTATTGCGGACGGTTAGTTTTTTTTAATACTTATTGCGGGGGTTAGTTTTTTGTTTGTTGTTGTAATGCTCCGTTTGCCTTTGCTACGTCCTGCTAGATACCGGATTCTTTCACCACCCTGCCATTTTCGGAATCCACATGGATGCAGTGAAGCTGCATCCCGGTGAATTATTTTGGCTGAGCTGCCAACATTCCTTTGAGAATGCGTGTGCAACTGCCGACTGCGATGGACGCGTTACAAACGCGATTATAGTATAGATATATAGAGGCCAATTTAACAAATGTCTGTCGGACCTGATCCGACAGTGCTGATCAGGTCTGCCAGACCTCGCTGAATACAACGAGCAATACTGTAATACTCCTGACCAATATAAAATTGGTTTTGTTGCTCTTGTGTTTTAAGTCTCAGCAAAATGGTTATATTTACTAAGATCATAAACTGTGAGCTAATTAGTAACAAATACAGTAATGAATGACACTGGAAAAGAAACAACGTGTGTTTATTATAACACAGGTTTCCTATGAGCAGTGTTAGAATAGCTGTCTCAAGTTTCTGCTTAATGACTTGGTTAGAGGTATAATGTTCAGCAGGAATAATCACTTCAACAAGTTGTAACAGGTGTTTCAATAGTATCGCAAACAAACTTCACACACTCTCACTGGAATAAAATATTTACAAGTCCCACACATTCATTCACATCCTTTTGGAAGCATATATGAATAACTGGTTGTTCAGTCACAGGTTAGTACGAATAGTGCTTACGAGTTCTTAGAGGATTTATCGGCATATAATCTTACCACTTCAGTCTCTAAGTAAGCGATCACAGTACCTTTGTCTTGGGAGGAATATACCTGATGTGAGAAAAGATCCGGAGGTTTGTTTGTCCCACAGCGTGTGGAGAAGTGAGAAGCCGGTGAGAGTGTGACTTACTTCCGGTTGCGGTTAGGATGATCCGATACACAGCTGATGCTGGAATCTCACACAGAGCTAAATATTGCGGCTGCAAAAAATACTGAATAGCTGAATGATATAAAGGTTTGATTTGAATAAACCTCAAGGTGTAAAACCTAGTAAAGGTTATAACAAGCTGAATAATTCAAAGGTTAAATAAACAGAGACCTGGTCTTAAGAACTATGAATATAAAGCTAAACTCTTAACAGAGCAGGCTTAAACAAAGTACATCAATTAACAGGCAGTTTGAATATGGCAATGTGAGGTTTAAATAGGGTTTGGCTGTTGGTAGGAGGGATCAGTCCTTAAAGGTATATTACATCTCCCCCCCGTTAAGGAATCACCCCCGGTGATTCAGGGTGAGGTTTAGATGGGTAACGGAGATGAAAACGCCTAAGGAGTCTTGGAGCGTTAATCTCCGAGTGATGTTGCCAAGAATTCTCTTCTGGTCCATAACCCTTCCATTGAATCAGATATTCCAATCTCCTTCTCCTAATGCGAGAATCTAGGATTCTTTCTACCTCAAACTCTTCTTGATTGTTTAGGAGTATGGGAGGAGGAACTGTCAAATCTAATCTGTTTCGGTCTGAAGTATACGGTTTTAATAATGAGACATGAAATGTATTATGTATTTTGTAATGTTGTGGTAGCTTTAATCTCACTGCATTAAGATTGATGATTTTGTCAATTGAAAAAGGTCCTATATACTGATTAGCTAATTTTTTACTTGGTATCTGTAACCTTAGATATTTAGTAGAAAGAAGTACCTGATCACCTAACTTATAGTCTGGTGAGGGTCTGTGTCTTTGGTCATAATAATGTTTTTGTCTGTCTTTAGCTTGAACGAGGTGTGCCTTTATTTGTTCTAATCGATCTTGTAAGGTATTGAGATAAGTTGTAGCACCTGGAGAATTGACTGGAGTATTTGAAAGAGTGATTGATGTGGGGTGATAACCATATGTGGCAAAAAATGGGGACATCTTTGTTGAAGAGGATATAGAGTTATTGTATGAAAATTCTGCCAAAGGGAGGTATGTTACCCAATCATCTTGTAAATGTGTAATATAACACCTGAGGTACTGTTCTAATGTTTGATTTAATCGTTCGGTTAACCCATTGGTTTGTGGGTGGAATGCTGTGGAGTATCGTGTGTCAATCTTGAGTGACTTACAGAGTGATCTCCAGAAAGCGGAGGTGAATTGAGTACCCCTGTCAGTTATAATGGTGGATGGTAAACCATGTAGGCGAACAATAGCTCTAATGAATGCTTTTGCTGTTATAAAGGCACTAGGAAGAGCCTTTAAAGGTGTGAAGTGAGCTAATTTGGTTAATTGATCCACTACAACAAATATTGTATTATAATGTTGTGACTCTGGTAAATCAACAATGAAGTCCATGGATATGGTACTCCATGGTCTATCAGGAATCGGCAGTGACGTCAGGTAACCTATAGGTTTCCTATGCTCAGCCTTGTTTCTGGCACAGACATCACAGCCTATGACGTAGTCAGAAATAGTCTTTTCCATATGAGGCCACCAAAAGTTCCTTTTAGTTAACTCAATGGTCTTTTGGATTCCTGTATGTCCAGATAATACATTGTCATGGGTATTGTTCAATATGAGTTGTCGTTGAGACTCAGGAATGAATAATCTTCCATTATGGTAAAATAATCCTGTTGTTGAATCCTTAACGCACTCTGGTGGTATTGAAGTCTCATCTTTCAGAGCTGATAATATTTCAGTCTCTAAACCAGTGAGTGCTCCCAAAAATTTTTCTTCTGGTATAATTGGTGTTGAGATGTGTTGTGGCAAACTGGAATCAAACTGTCTTGATAAAGCGTCAGCTTTCGCATTTGAACTTCCTGGTCGGTATGTTATTAAAAAATTGAACCGATCCATAAAAAGTGCCCATCTTACTTGACGGGAAGAAAGTGTCTTGTTAGTCCTTAAGTATTCTAGGTTCTTATGATCGGTATAAATCAGAAAGGGTTCTTTAGTTCCTTCTAAGAGGTGTCGCCAATGTTCTAGTGAACGTTTTATAGCTAATAACTCTTTGTCACCAATAGAATAATTACTTTCTGCTGGTAAGAAAGTCTTTGAATAGAAAGCAATGGGATGAATCAGTTTGGTGTCCCTGTTCTGTTGTGATAATACTGCTCCAATTCCAGAATTGGAAGCATCTACTTCCAATATGAATGCTTGATTGTAGTCTGGTAAAGTTAAAACTGGTGCTGAGGTGAAAAGCTCTTTTAGCTTAGTAAAAGCTTCTTGGGACTCTTTTGTCCAACAGAATTTATGATTGCTACTAGTTAGTTGAGATAGTGGTTTTACAACTGAGGAAAACCCTTTGATAAATTTCCTGTAAAAATTTGCAAACCCCAGAAACCTCTGGAGTGAGCGTGTGGTAGTGGGTTTTGGCCATTCTATAATAGCCTGAATCTTTTGTTGATCCATCTCAATCTTGTTGGGTTTTAGAATATAACCCAGGAATTTTATTTCTGATGTATGAAAAATACATTTTTCTAACTTAGCGTATAACTTATTTTGTCTAAGTCTAGTTAAAACCCAACGAACGTGTTTCTCATGTTCAGCCATATTTTTTGAATATATTAAGATATCATCCAAATAGATTATGACGCAAACATCTGTGAGATCGTGGAATATCTCATTTATGAAATGCTGGAAGGTTGCCGGAGCATTGCATAATCCGAAGGGCATAACGTTATATTGGAACAATCCGTATCTGGTGCGGAAAGCAGTCTTCCACTCATCACCCTTCTTGATTCGGATTAGATTATAAGCTCCTTTTAAATCCAGTTTTGAAAATACAGTGGCCCCCGTAAGTCTTTCTAGTAACTCAGGGATTAAAGGGAGTGGATATCGGTTCTTTACTGTGATCTTATTTAGAGCTCTGTAGTCGATAATTGGACGTAAAGTTCCATCTTTGTTTTTTTACAAAGAATATCCCAGCCGCTGCTGGAGAGGTTGAATGAGTAATGAAACCCTTTCTCAGATTATCATCCAAATAGGTACGTAAATCTTGGAGCTCATTTTGGTTCATTGGATAAATTTTGCCATGAGGTATTTGTGATCCTGGAATAATGTCAATGGGGCAGTCAAATGCTCTATGTGGAGGCAAATTTTCAGCTTCTTTCAAATCGAATACGTCTGCCAGATCCTGATATACACATGGAATACCCTGCTCCATAGTAGCTATAGAACAGTGAGGATAACAAGTCTTAGTACAATAGGTTGAGTTTAGGTTTACTATGTTTTGTGTCCAATCTATTTCAGGATTATGAATAACTAACCATGTATAACCTAAGATGACTGAGTGCTGTGCTATAGGTATAATATCAAAAGTTACATATTCAGTGTGTGCCTTGGATGTGGTTATTAATAGTGGTATGGTGTGATGAGTGATTGGTCCATTCTGAATGAATGTACCATCAATTAACTTCACAAAAACTGGGTTTGTTTTGCACACAGTGGGTATTTTATTCTTTTTTACATAATCAGTGTCAATATAATTTCCAGTCGCCCCAGAATCTATTAGTCCTTCAGTCTGTAGGTTGTCTTGATCCCACTGTAAGGAAAGGGGAATAGTTAGATGTTGTGTCTTAGAGGTGTTATATATTTGTTTGATAGATTCTGTCTTACCCTTTCTTTGTTTTGATAGTAATGGACATTCACTAACAGAGTGCTCCTTATGTGCACAATATAAACAGAGATTTGACAATCTTCGTCTTATCTTTTCTTCTGAGGTAAGTGGACCCCTTATAGTTCCTATTTCCATAGGTATAGGGTTAGATAAAGTCTTTTCTTGTGATGTAGGGAGAGGGATAAGTGCGTCTAGAGAGTGTCTCATAAACTGATTTTTCTACTTTGCGCTCTCTAGACGTCTGTCCAGAGTAATGCAGACTTTTATGAGAGCTGATAATGTCTCAGGCATTTCTATTCGTGAGAGCTCATCTTTTAAGCTCTCAGATAATCCCAGCCTGAACTGATTTCTGAGGCTGACCTCATTCCATTTGGAGTCTGAAGCCCACATCTGAAAGTCAGTGATAAACTCTTCCACGGTTCTTTTGCCCTGTTTAAGAGCTCGCAGTTTGGTCTCTGCGTTAATCTGTGTGTTAGTGTCCTCATATAGGATAGACATAGCAGAGAAAAAATCCTGCAATGAATCCAATTACAGGATCGTTTGTTTCATACAGCCTATTGGCCCATGTTCTAGGTTCCCCCAGTAAGTAAGATATAGTAGTGCAAACTTTTATTCTCTCACTATGGTAAGTCCTAGGTCTCAAAGTAAATAACAAATTGCATGCATTTTTGAAATCTCTGAAAACTGATCGTTACCTGAAAAAGGAGTAGGAGGCTGAATTTGAGGTTCAGGAGTAGCCTGCTCCCTTAGGGGGTTAAACATTCCTTTAGTAAGGCTTTTAAAGCTGTATTCTCTGCTTGCACCCTCTGTTAAGCCACGTGCAAGGTAATCAACATTTGATGTATGTTAGAGAATTCATTCTGATTATCTTGTGGTTCCCTGCTTAAAAGAGTAAACAAACAGATATTTGGCCTGTGAATACTGTAATACTCCCTGAAACCAATATGAAAAATTGGTTTTGTTGTCTCTGTGTTTGAAGTCTTCAGCAAAATGGTTATATTTACTAAGATCATAAATCTGTGAGCCTAATTAGTAACAAATACAGTAATGATGACACTGGAAAAGAAAACTGAACGTGTGTTTATTATAACACAGGTTCCTATGAGCAGTGTAGAGATAGCTGTCTCAAGTTTTCTGCTTATGACTTGGTTAGATGGTATAATGTTCAGCAGGAATAATCACTTCAACAAGTTGTAACAGGTGTTTTCAATAGTATCGCAAACAAACTTCACACACTCTCACTGGAATAAAATATTACAAGTCCCACACATTCATTCACATCATTTTGGAAGCATATATGAATAACTGGTTGTTCAGTCACAGGTTAGTACGAATAGTGCCTTACGAGTTCTTATGAGGATTTATTCGGCATATAATCTTACCACTTCAGTCTCTAAGTAAGCGATCACAGTACCTTTGTCTTGGGAGGAATATACCTGATGTGAGAAAAGATCCGGAGGTTTGTTTGTCCCACAGCGTGTGAGAAGTGAGAAGCCGGTGAGAGTGTGACTTACTTCCGGTTGCGGTTAGGATGATCCGATACACAGCTGATGCTCGGAATCTCACACAGGAGCTAAATATTGCGGCTTGCAAAAAATAACTGAATAGGCTGAATGATTAAAAGGTTTGATTTGAATAAACCTCAAGGTGTAAAACCTAGTAAAGGTTATAACAAGCTGAAATAATTCAAAGGTTAAATAAACAGAGACTGGTCTTAAGAAACTATGAATATAAAGCTAAACTCTTAACAGAGCAGGCTTAAACAAAGTACATCAATTAACAGGCAGTTTGAATATGGCAATGTGAGGTTTAAATAGGGTTTGGCTGTTGGTAGGAGGGATCAGTCCTTAAAGGTATATTACAAATACGCTCCCTGTATTCAGCATTGCACCAGCAGCTCACAAGAGCTGCTGGTGCAACGCCGCCCCCTGCAGACTCGCGGCCAATGGGCCACCAGCAGGGGGGTGTCAATCAACCCGATCGTACTCGATCGGGTTGATTTCTGGCGATTCCTGTCCGCCTCATCAGAGCAGGCGGACAGGTTATGGAGCAGCGGTCTTTGTGACCTTCATAACTGCTGTTTCTGGCGAGTCTGAAGACTCGCCAGAGACACGGGCCCTCAGGCTCCGATCAGAGCTTGAATAGATAGGCCCCCATAGTATAAGCCTTAGGATATAACAGTTTTTATGTTGTTATTATTATTTTTGTTGTTGTTAGGTTAACACAACAATACCATGTGTCCTAGATACGTACGCTGCATGTCATTAGGAAAGTGTTTGACATTCCATGGTGTCATCTTATTGCCTATGCTGTAATCTGCATTCTGTTTTCTATACTTTCTTGCTTATTTTATTCATATTCAGGCTGCTAATGTTTAATTATGCAAAGCAAAACAAATGCCATCCAAGTTCCCAGTAATGCAATGCTGTTTCTTCAACAAAGGATGCCAAGAGAATGAAGCAAATGAGATCAAATTGTATGATCTATTTGAATCAGGAAAGAAAACCATGTATTCATGTGGTAAACGGATAACACTAAGCGCCCTCCAGATATAGGACCTAGCTTCGGTTTCTTGACTCCTAGTAGTCAAAAATAAATTAAGAAATGTGAGAATGAAAACCAAAGCGCCACTTGAGGCTCGGTCCGCATAAACCAAAAATGATACTAACACAAAAAAGGATAAATATAAAAACACTATCCACTTTAATTATACATAAAATAAATAAAATAATGTATCACATAACAAATGTTCTTAAAAACACTAATTAAAATACTAGTATAAAAACGTAGGTCTGCACTTAGACTAAAATAACGAATACTGTTGGAAACGTGGGAGTCGAGACTATTATTTCCTATCAGGAGCGGAGGAGTCTCGACTCCCACGTTTCCAACAGTATTCGTTATTTTAGTCTAAGTGCAGACCTACATTTTTATACTAGTATTTTAATTAGTGTTTTTAAGAACATTTGTTATGTGATACATTATTTTATTTATTTTATGTATAATTAAAGTGGATAGTGTTTTTATATTTATCCTTTTTTGTGTTAGTATCATTTTTGGTTTATGCGGACCGAGCCTCAAGTGGCGCTTTGGTTTTCATTCTCACAAAACCATGTATTCATTTAGATAAAGAAAGCACTTTGACATTATTTGCAGACAGTAGTCATAACTTAGTAAAACAGACGTACAGTTTTGGAAAAGGATTACCCCAATTACGTTTTTTTACTACAAATAAAGAATTTGGTTTCATTTTATCCCGAAACTCTAAATGTCCTTCCCCTCTTTTGTAATTAAGCCTGCTCCAAAAAAGGGAAGAAATGGTTTCTTACTCATAATTTGATATCTGAGTTAAAATAAATAACCAAGCAGTAGTTTACTATGTCAGATAAGGGCAATGCTTACAGGGAACTTACAGAAATATGAATAAATGAGTAATATATTTAATTACACTTTTCTATAAAAGGTAACAGTTGGTTTGCGTAGGGTTTAAAAATCACCTTCAAGTCTTCGGTTCATATCTTTTACTTTCATACAGAAAGTGTAAAGATGACATTTGGATTTTACTATTTTTTTCATTTGACTCCCACACAGATTTCTGTACTAAACTAAATTATTTTAAGTTAATTAAAGGACCATTATAATTAACAAAAATGACAAACTCTAATTTGTTAGATCATATCATTTTAAAACTATCGACTCTAGGCTACTATGTGTTTAATTTTTCCAAAGGGATTAAAAACACAGTAGGGGCGAGATTACATATGCAGCGTAAGTTTCAGCACAACTGCTGAAAACCCCCGTCGCCTGTAACTTCACCCTCGCACATTGGGTGAATCACATAAATTGGCGCCGGCAGAATGATTTTTAAACAATAACCTTTTTTATGTTGATTGTCCCCTTTAAGTAGAAATAATATAAAAACAAAGCAAGCTCAACAAGCTTTAGAACTTTGGAGACATGAGCGTGAGATATTTCACAGACACAGTAGGCTCTTTATGAATTTCAGTATGCTGGGCTTCAAGTGCCTATACAACATGTGAGATCTGTATATATATTAATAAAAGGGCTAAGTAAGTAAATAGTTACCATAAAAAAAATTGTTTAAAAATTGCTGGCAAGTATTTTACAATAATTTTCAGAAATAAGCAAAAATACTTAAATAGCCATGCTGTCTGGAGCAGTCTACTCCACCCCCATATCAGTGTTTCAAAACAGACATTGTATTTCACAGCTTCTAGGCTGCTCCAGCAGATAATCACTGTGCACTTTTGAATTCTACCAAAGCAACAAAATATATAGATACAGCCATAGAAGGAATTGTGTGGGGGGAGTTAGAGCTGCACAATTAACAAGGGTTAATGGTGAGGCACTGCAGTATAAATTTGCAGGTAAAGTAATTAAAGTACATATTATTATATGTTGTCTCTATATCAACTTGTTTTATGTCCCTTTAAGTATAAATGAAAAATTTCAACAGCACCTCCCCAATGTCCAAGAGCCATCTTTGTGGCACATTCCTTTTTATCAAATGAGACGACTTTACAAATACCAACATTTATATAAACCTTTGTGCAAATGTGTTTTTCCTAAGCTTTGCGGTTGTAATTATTGTTATTCCACATTGTTAGAGGCTTAAAACTGCATAAAGGAAAAGCTCTGGCGCATCTAATGAGAGCCGTGAGTAGCTATGTACAATATAGTGCTGTATTTGTATAGTATAGACTATGACACATGTTGTTTTAGTTGCTTTATAGATACATAGTTTTGTCAAACATCAAATACCTAAACATCGTGAAAATACAATTGAATTGATACATGTAACATTTCAGCAATGATAAAATGTTGCCACGTCTTGGCAAACAGAATACATTGTTTCTCAAGGTGTTGCAGCACCGATTAACCTTAACCGCTACACTCGATCCCACTCCCTGACTATCCATAATCTCTGTTATTGTCTACTACACTTATATTCATAATAACATGAGATGTGATTCAGTGGTGTATTTTGTTTCAGTTTTGCCTTTAAGGATTTTGAATCTTCTGCCCAACCCCAAAAATGTAGCTTATATTTGTCTTATAAATGCATATTACAACCAGAGGCCAGAGAAACATGGAGGGGTCATGCACCCCCCTCTAAACAACCTATATGTGCGTGTTGACCACTCATTTGGTATTGGATATTCATCTTTACTTGGAATAATGCAAACTGCGTGAGACAAAATACAAAAAAAGACTCCCACTATAGGTTCACAGAGGACATAAATGTGATTATCAAATCAGTCTGAGAGGCTGAATTATCAAGCCGTCAACTGCAAATACGCTGGAATTCCGCAGCGTAATTGTGGCGAGCCTGATTTGCCCTATTTATCAAAGCCTACAGACCGGCAAAAGTTGAAATTTGTGACGTAACATACAATCTGCCGGTCTCAATCTGGCACAGATCGATGCTTACGCCATTACAGATGTTCCGAATACAAATTCGGCACTATCTGATACCTTTAGCTATTTATCAAATTTCTACCAGGTACGCTCGCCACTATTCCGGCCCAGCGTACCTGCTTTTCAATCCGCCACCCTGGAGGCTGCGGATGCCATAGGAATCAATAGGAGTCTGAAAGCAGCGAAAGCTTATGTTCGATGCTGCCAGATATCGCATTGATTTCCATGGTAGAAAACAAATTACGTTTACACCTAACACCCTAACATAAACCCAGAGTCTAAACACCCCTAATCTGCCTCCCCGACATCGCCGCAAGCGAAATAAAATGTATTAACCCCTATCCCACTGCTCCCCGACACCGCCGCAACTAAATAATTGTATTAACCCCTATCCCGCCGCTCCCAGAGCCCACCGCAACTAAATAAATATATTAACCCCTATCCCGCTGCTCCCAGAGCCCAACGCAACTAAATAAATATATTAACCCCTATCCCACCGCTCCCGGACCCCACCACAACTAAATAAATGTATTAACCCCTAAACCCCTGTCCTCCCACATCACTCCCACTTACTAAACCTATTAACCCCTAAATCGCCAGCCCCCCACATCACCATAAACTCAATTAAGCTATTAACCCCTATCCTAACAACCTGCTAACTTTACATTATAATTACCTCATCCCTATCTTATAATAAATGTAAACTTACCTTTAGAATTAAAATAAACTATATTAAACTATTAATTAACCTACCCTATTATACTAAAATTACATTAAACTAACAATTCAATTAACTATATTACATATTTAAAAACCTAACCCTACTCAAGTTATTTAAATCTACTATAAAGAATTACTAAGTTACAAAGAAATAACAGCTAAGTTACACAAAATAAAAAACACTAAGTTAAAAAAAAAAATAAACACTAAATTACACAAAATAAAAAAATAAATGATCAAATATTTAATATATAAATGGGGGTGTATGAGAGAATGGGAAATATTGCTGATAATCTAGATTCTGGTGCCACCCTTAATCAGTAATGAAATTAAATTTATACAGGGAGATATAGTATCAGACCATATATTGATGGTCTGATAAAGTAAGGGAAATAAAGGCACACAGAGATTTTATTTCATACCAAAGATAAATTTATTAATTATAATCCCTTGTCACATTTCGTGAGAAAACCTCTGCATTTGACTCAAACCAACACAAAATAAGGTAAAACACCATATATATACAACACCTTACATCTAAGGTAAACAATGCCTGCAGGATATCTATAAAGCATACGTATGCTGCTAAGTCTAATAATATCTAAGACACACATTAATCAGGTTGCTAGATTGTATATAGACCTAAAATAGAACAATTATGCACATATCCTAATAGTAGTTATAACATGTCTAAAGCAGTGTGTCAAAACATAACATAATGGAAAAGATAAAATAAACCGCTGAGAAAAATCTCTCTCAGAAGCTAGGAGGAAACACAGTTAGATCCTGCACTCGGTCCAGGAAAATGCAAAGTGAAAATACAGTCCTTTATGCAAAAGGTAAAGTAAACGTATTAGTTTCTTACTGTGATCTGTTCCCAAAAGTAAGATTTTAATCACTTGCCAGGATAGAGCATGCAGCAGTGAAAACAAACCTAGCTCTGTGTCCAGGAGATTTTCAAAGAAGCAGACCGCTCTCTCTGGTGGCGTCTGATGTCACTGGGGGGGGAGTGGTATAGCTTGCAAGCTCCTTCCAATCGGACTTGTAGGTAAAGTGCACTTTCCCGTGTGTAGTAGTGATCAGCTGTACCGGCATCCGCCGCACCGAGAAAGAACCACGGCTTTCCCTAGGCTGATAGATCAAAAGCATCGGAGCGTACGTCAGGATATACGCAAACTTGCTCAGGTGGATACCATATGTATGTTCCTCTCGCTCTTAGCTTACGTGCATTTACTTAGACTCCACAGGTGCCTGTTTTCCAAGTCCTGTATTCGCTTCACAGGGCAACAAATGAAGCACCAAATATTTAAACTAATTACACCTAATCTAATAGCCCTATGAAAATAAAAAAGCACCCCCAAAATAAAAAAAAAACCCAGCCTAAAATAAACTACCATAGCCCTTAAAAGGGCCTTTTACGGGGTATTGCCCCAAAGAAATCAGCTCTTTTACCTGTAAATATAAATACAAATACCCCCCAACAGTAAAACCCACCAACCACACAACCAACCCCCCCCAAATAAAATCCTATCTAAAAAACCTAAGCTCCCCATTGCCCTGAAAAGGGCATTTGTATGGGCATTGCCCTTAAAAGGGCATTTAGCTCTTTTTCAGCCCAAACCCTTAATCTAAAATTAAAAACCCACCCAATAAACCCTTAAAAAACCTAACACTAACCCCCGAAGATCCCATACAGTTTTCTGAGGACCGGACATCCATCCTCAATGAAACGGCAGAAGTCCTCAGCGAAGCCGGCAGAAGTCTTCAATTCCGAAAGTCTTCATCCAAGCTGGCAGAAATCTTCATCTAGACGGCATCTTCTATCTTCATCCATCCTGCGCGGAGCGGCTTCCAACTTCAAGACATCCGGCACGGAGCATCTTCCTTCTTCCGACGTCTTCTGAACAATGAAGTTTCCCTTTACAATTACATCATCCAGATAGGTGTCCCTTACATTCCGACTTGGCTTATAGAATTCTATCAGCCAATAGGAATTAACGTGGAAAAAATCCTATGGCTGTTGCAATCAGCCAATAGGATTAAGCTTTCATCCTATTGCCTGTTGCAATCAGCCAATAGGATTGAGCTTGCATTCTATTGGCTGATTGGAATAGCCAATAGAATAGACAATAAGATGAAAGCTCAATCCTATTGGCTGATTGCAACAGCCAATAGGATTTTTTCCACCTTAATTCCTATTGGCTGATAGAATTCTATCTTGGATGACATCATTTAAAGGGAAACTTCATTGTTCAGAAGATGTCGGAAGAAGAGGATGCTCCGTGCCGGATGTCTGGATGAAGACTTCTGCCGGCTTCGCTGATGACTTCTGCTGCTTGGATGAGGATGGATGTCCGGTCTTTGAAAACTGTAAGTGGATCTTCAGGGGTTAGAGTTAGGTTTTTAAGGGTTTATTGGGTGGGTTTTAATTTTAGATTAAGTGTTTGGGCTGAAAAAGAGGCAATGGGGAGCTTAGGTTTTTTAGATAGGTTTTTATTTGGGGGGTTGGTTGTGTGGGTGGTGGGTTTTACTGTTGGGGGATATTTGTATTTTTATTTACAGGTAAAAGAGCTGATTTTTTTTTGGGCAATGCCCCATAAAAGGCCCTTTTAAGGGCCATTGGTAGATTATTGTAGGCTAGGGGGTTCTTTATTTTGGGGGGGCTTTTTTATTTTCATAGGGCTATTAGATTAGGTGTAATTAGTTTAAATATTTGATAATTTATTTTTTATTTTGTGTAATTTAGTGTTTATTTTTTTGGTAACTTAGTGTTTTTTTATTTTGTGTAACTTAGTTGTTATTTTTTTGTAACCTAGTAATTTTTAATAGTAGATTTTAATAACTTAAGTAGTGTTAGGTTTTTAAATATGTAATATTGTTAATTTAATTGTTAGTTTAATGTAATTTTAGTATAATAGGGTAGGTTAATTAATAGTTTAATATAGTTTAATTTAATTCTAAAGGTAAGTTTACATTTTTTATAAGATAGGGATGAGTTAATATTTAAGGTAAAGTTAGCGGGTTGTTTGGTTTAGGGGTTAATAGCTTAATTTAGTTTATGGTGATGTGGGGGGCTGGCGCTTTAGAGGTTAATAGGTTTAGTAAGTGGTAGTGATGTGGGAGGCCAGGGGTTTAGGGGCTAATACATTTATTTAGTTGCGGTGGGCTCCGGGAGCAGTGGAATAGGGGTTAATAACTTTATTTAGTTGCGGTGGGCCCTGGGAGCAGTGGAATAGGGGTTAATAACTTTATTTAGTTGCAGTGGGCTCTGGGAGCAGCGGGATAGGGGTTAATAACTTTATTTAGTTGCGGTGGGCTCCGGGAGCAGCGGGATAGGGGTTAATAACTTTTTTTAGTTGCAGTGGGCCCTGGGAGCAGTGGAATAGGGGTTAATAACTTTATTTAGTTGCGGTGGGCTCCGGGAGCAGCGGGATAGGGGTTAATACCTTTATTAAAGTTGCGGCGGGGTCCGGGAGCGGCGGGATAGGGGTTAAACATTTTAGTATAGTGGCGGTGTTTAGTGACAGGGTATAAATAAAGTTGGGAAAAAGCCGAAGAGCAGCGAGATTGATGACTGCTAGTTATTACTTATTAACAGTCCGCTTCTCATCGCCCCGTACTTGGTGTGCGGCTTTCTGACAGCTTTTTTGATAAATAAGGAGAGCGTATTCAGGTCCACGATGTTAGGCGAGCGTATTGGTGCCGTTGAATGCAGCATAGCTGACAGCTTGATAAATATCCCTCTGAGTCTTTTATTGCCCCCTTAAATATATTTTGTTTGTTTATGAGTCATGTGCCATCCACCTAGACTGGGAAATGGATAAGTAAATATTGCTGGATTCAGTTTTACTTAGCAATAATTATAAATACCACAGATCCTTTTATGGAAGAAAAAACAAGTATAATAAAGTAAAGACAACAATATTTATTGCATAACGAGGAAAAAACAAGTAAAGAACATTATTTTCATTTAGTGTCCTCATTCCTATAAAGTTGATGTTGGGTCTCGATTTGTAGATTTGTAACTATTCTAAGTTTGTAAAACTTGTGCCTGGAGCGATGATGAAATAGCAGAAGAATATGACAGCGAATGCTTCAGATGCTGTTAGGACTTTTTTCTTAGAACTCAGCCAAGTTCCCTCTCTCTGTAGCTTTACACTGCAGGGTTTTTAAATGCAAATGAATTGCATCTCGTTCTGGCAGCTGAGGGGTTAAACCACTGGTAACAAGTACAGTGATAAAAACTAGGTATTTTGTAGTTATAACTTTTGTGTATACCATAAAATGACTACTGTAAAACTGTATTATGTGCAGTAAAGTGATACTAAACCCAATTTTTTTCTTTAATGATTCAGATAGAGCAGCAATTTTTTCTTTGTTCTCTTGCTATCTTTATTTTAAATTCAGGAATCTAAATTTAGGAGCCGCCCCATTTTTGGTTCAGCACCTGATTAGCGCTTGCTGATTGGTGGCTAAATAAGAGATATGGAATGCATTTTAAACAACTTTCTATTTTACTTCTATTATTTAATTTGAGTTGTTCTCTTGCTATCCTTTGTTGAAAAGCATGCATAGGTAAGCTGAGGAGCACCAGTGCACTACTAAAAGCTAGTTGCTGATTGGTAGCTGCACATATATGCCTCTTATCATTGGTTCACCCACTGTGTTCAGCTAGCTACCAGTAGTGCATTACTGCTTCTTCAACAAAGGATGTCTAGAGAATAAAGCAAATTTGATAATAGAAGTAAATTGGAAAGTTGTTTAAAATTGTATGTTCTTCATGGAAGAAAAATCTGGGCTTTCATGCCCCTTTAAAGGTATGCATATTTAGTGTTACTGATGAAATAGTTAAAGGGGTATGAAACCCAAATTGTTTCTTTAACGACCAAGGACGTACGCCACACGTCCTCAAAAAAAATACAGTTAATGACCGAGGACGTATGGCGTACGTCCTTGGTCTGGAAAGCAGCTGGAAGCGATCCTGCTCGCTTCCAGTTGCTTTCCGGTTATTGCAGTGATGCCTTGATATCGAGGCATCCTGCAATAACCTTTTTTTAGCAATCCGGTGCAGAGAAAGCCACTCTGTGGCCCTCTCTGCACCGGAGGCGCGCACGGGAGGGCGGGGGCAGGCACGGGAGGGCGGGGGCGGGCGCGTGCACGGGGAGGGAGTGGGTGGGAACCGCTACACTACAGAAAAATTATGTATTAAAAGTTTTAAAAAGTAGTCAATATTTATATAAAAATACATTAGTCAGGGGGTGGGGGATTGGTCTGTGGGGGGGGGGGGGGAAGCTACACTACAGAAAAAGAACATAACAATAAAAAAAACAAACATTTCTCTTGCAAACTGGGTACTGGCAGACAGCTGCCAGTACCCAAGATGGCCCCCAATAAGGCAGAGGGGGGAGGGTTAGAGAGCTGTTTTGGGGGGATCAGGGAGGTTGGGGGCTAAGGGGGGATCCTACAAAGTAGCATATGTAAATATGCTAAAAAAAATTATTTTTTTTTTTTTTTAAAAAAAACTTTTATTTTAGTACTGGCAGACTTTCTGCCAGTACTTAAGATGGCGGGGACAATTGTGGTGTGGGGGAGGGAAGGGAGCTGTTTGGGAGGGATCAGGGGGTCTGATGTGTCAGGTGGGAGGCTGATCTCTACACTAAAGCTAAAAAATACAAACTACCTAATTAACCCCTTCACTGCTAGCCATAATACACGTGTGATGCGCAGCAGCACTTAGCGGCCTTCTAATTACCAAAAAGCAACGCCAAAGTCATATATGTCTGCTATTTCTGAACAAAGGGGGTCCCAGAGAAGCATTTACAACCATTTGTGCCATAATTACACAAGCTGTTTGTAAATAATTTCAGTGAGAAACCTAAAATTGTGAAAAATGTAGCGTTTTTTTTTTCATTTGATTGCATTTGGCGGTGAAATGGTTGCATTTGGCGGTGAAATGGTTGCATTTGGCGGTGAAATGGTGGCATGAAATATACCAAAATGGGCCTAGATCAATACTTGGGGCTGTCTACTACACTACACTAAAGCTAAAATTAACCCTAGAAGCTCCCTATATGCTCCCTAATTAACCCCTTCACTGCTGGGCATAATACACGTGTGGTGCGCAGTCCCATTTAGACGCCTTCTAATTAGTAAAAAGCAAAGCCAAAGCCATATATGTCTGCTATTTATGAACAAAGGGGATCCCAGAGAAGCATTTACAACCATTTATGCTATAATTGCATAAGTTGTTTGTAAATAATTTCAGTGAGAAACCTAAAGTTTGTGAAAAAAATTGTGAAAAAGTGATTTTTTTTTTATTTGATCGCAATTGGCGGTGAAATGGTGGCATGAAATATACCAAAATGGGCCTAGATCAATACTTTGGGATGTCTTCTAAAACAATATATATATACATGTCAAGGGATATTCAGAGATTCCTGAAAGATATTAGTGTCCCAATGTAACTAGCGCTAATTTTGAAAAAAAGTGGTTTAGAAATAGCAAAGTGCTACTTGTACTTATTGCCCTATAACTTGCAAAAAAAGCAAAGAACATGTAAACATTGGGTATTTCTAAACTTAGGACAAAATTTAGAAACTATTTAGCATATGTTTTTTTTGGTGGTTGTAGATGTGTAACAGATTTTGGGGGTCAAAGTTAGAAAAAGTGTGGTTTTTTTCCATTTTTTTCCTCATATTTTATATTTTTTTTTCTAGTAAATTATAAGATATGATGAAAATAATGGTATATTTTGAAAGTCCATTTAATGGCGAGAAAAACGGTATATAATATGTGTGGGTACATTAAATGAGTAAGGGGAAAATTACAGCTAAACACAAACACCGCAGAAATGTAAAAATAGCCTTGGTCCCAAATGGACAGAAAATGGAAAAGTGCTGTGGTCATTAAGGGGTTAAGGGTTTAAAGGAACACTGAACCCAAATTTTTTTCTTTCGTGATTCAGAAAGAGCATGAAATTACAAGCAACTTTCTAATTTGCTCCTTTTATCAAATTTTCTTCATTCTCTTGGTATCTTTATTTGAAATGCAAGAATGTAAGTTTAGATGCCGGCCCATTTTTGGTGAACAACCTGGGTTGTCCTTGCTGATTGGTGGATAAATTCATCTACCAATAAAAAGGTGCTATCCAGAGCCTGAACCAAAAATAAAAAGCTTAGATGCCTTCTTTTTCAAATAAAGATAACAAGAGAAGAAGAAAATTTGATAATAGGAGTAAATTAGAAAGTTGCTTAAAATTGCTGCTCTTTCTGAATTAAGGAAGAAAAATTTTGGGTTCAGTGTCCCTTTAATGATTCAGATAGATTGATTTATATTTGCTATCTCAGACACAGAATATTAGAAGGCATTTGTGTTTATATAGAGTGATGGGATAATGAAATATGATCTCTCAGCAAGTTCAGTCCACTCTAATGGGTTGTGGTTAAAAAAGAACAGACTAGCTATTTCATATAAAAAATAAATCAAAATAAGCAACCCCCCATACATTTTATACTCTGCAGCTGGTTTGTCATTGGAAACTCATTAAGAGGAGACTGATTTCATTGTATACCGCCCCTTTAGGCATAAAGATGGGATCATAAGTAAATAACCTTAATAAATACAAACGCAATAGGCTTTGTGACTATAATTTGTCATCACAATCTGTTCCTATGTGCCTTTAAGAGTATAAAAATACAGTTTTGGGGTCATTGATCATAAGATAAAGTGATTTGCATGAATGGTTAATAAATAACTCTGTTGATGTCACTTCGGGAAGACAGTATTATGTGAAAAGGGGAAATGTGGAGGAACTGATAGTAATAAAAATAATGAAAAATAAAAACAATCTAAAAAAATCACTGAAAGCAAAGTCCAGGCTGAGAGAAAATTTACTAAAGCAGAGATAAAACAGAGTAACAATATTTATCTACAGGGCAGTGAACCCTTAGCTTAAAATCATTCCTGTGCCCAAAACCTATAGAAATAATACTGATTTAAAGTAAAATCACCCAGATTACTGATTAAGGGGAAGATTAATGATGAGCGATTGCCCCAATCAGGTTCGCTTATTTGAGACTGCAACTGATATTTATGGAGCAGCGGTTTGAACCAATGCTTAAAGGGACAGTATACTATAAAATTGTTTTTTGCCTTAATGTGTTTCCAAATAACTTTTTTTTTTAATAGCTCCAGGTACAATCAGATCTCATTACTTTATCACATTGTGTACATATACATGTGTCTTTATCTTATATCTGTAGGTATAATCAGATCTCATTACTTTATCACATTGTGTACATATACATGTGTCTGTATCTTATATCTGTAGGTATAATCAGATCTCATTACTGTATCACATTGTGTACATATACATGTGTCTGTATCTTATATCTGTAGGTATAATCAGATCTCATTACTGTATCACATTGTGTACATATACATGTGTCTTTATCTTATATCTGTAGGTATAATCAGATCTCATTACTTTATCACATTGTGTACATATACATGTGTCTGTATCTTATATCTGTAGGTATAATCAGATCTCATTACTTTATCACATTGTGTACATATACATGTGTCTTTATCTTATATCTGTAGGTATAATCAGATCTCATTACTTTATCACATTGTGTACATATACATGTGTCTGTATCGTATATCTGTAGGTATAATCAGATCTCATTACTGTATCACATTGTGTACATATACATGTGTCTTTATCTTATATCTGTAGGTATAATCAGATCTCATTACTGTATCACACTGTGTACATATACATGTGTCTGTATCTTATATCTGTAGGTATAATCAGATCTCATTACATTATCACATTGTGTACATATACATGTGTCTGTATCTTATATCTGTAGGTATAATCAGATCTCATTACTGTATCACATTGTGTACATATACATGTGTCTGTATCTTATATCTGTAGGTATAATCAGATCTCATTACTGTATCACATTGTGTACATATACATGTGTCTTTATCTTATATCTGTAGGTATAATCAGATCTCATTACTGTATCACATTGTGTACATATACATGTGTCTTTATATTATATCTGTAGGTATAATCAGATCTCATTACTGTATCACATTGTGTACATAAACATGTGTCTTTATATTATATCTGTAGGTATAATCAGATCTCATTACTTTATCACATTGTGTACATATACATGTGTCTGTATCTTATATCTGTAGGTATAATCAGATCTCATTACATTATCACATTGTGTACATATACATGTGTCTTTATCTTATATCTGTAGGTATAATCAGATCTCATTACTGTATCACATTGTGTACATATACATGTGTCTGTATCTTATATCTGTAGGTATGATCAGATCTCATTACTGTATCACACTGTGTGCATATACATGTGTCTTTATCGTATATCTGCAGGTATAATCAGTTCTCATTACTTTATCACACTGTGTACATATACATGTGTCTATCTTATATCTGTAGGTATAATCAGATCTCATTACTGTATCACACTGTGTGCATATACATGTGTCTTTATCGTATATCTGCAGGTATAATCAGTTCTCATTACTTTATCACACTGTGTACATATACATGTGTCTTTATCTTATAGCTGTAGGTACAATCAGATCTCATTACTTTATCACATTGTGTACATATCCTGCTTCTTTATCTTATATCTCTCCATAAACCAATCACCAATACTTAAAGAGAACAAAGAAAATTACATTTTATTACTTTATCTCTTCTATACCCCACTGGGAGTGTAATTCCTTCTACTGGCTGTGTTTACAAAGCTTATCTATAGTTTGGACCTAAGGTTAGAAACTTTCAGAATATGTGGTGATACCACAGGCTCAATCAACTATTTCAAATGCCAATATAAGAGTAAAGGAAATACCTGTAAACAATTTAATACAATCCAGCAGGTAAAGTGGATCATTGGGGACAAATTAAAAGGGAAAAACAGTAAACTGTCCCTTTATTAAACTCTCTCTGCCGAACTGGAATTGGCGGATGAGAATCACCTCAGATTCATTCGACCGGGGTGATGAGTAAACCCTACTCTCACGCAACTGGCTGTAAGGTAGGGGGGCGGCATTGCACCAGTGTTCCCTCGTGCAATGATAAATATAGGGAACATATTTGCATCACAATTTGCTATCAAGTGCGGAAATGTCATCTTACAAACTGATAAATGTTCCCCCTAATTATTAATTTCAGTTTGTTTTCATAATTCCTAAACCAATCTACCCCAATGATATCTCATAGTTGCCACGCCTCCTGTGAACACATCAAGCGTTTTGTGCAACAAGTACTGACCGGCTATTTAGCTTTGGAATGTTGTTACAAGATTATGTAAAGTCTTTTATATACATATTATTTATTCTGCAGTTACAAAGAATGACAATTATATACATCTTTAAACAGATTTTCAGAAATAAAAAAAATAAAAAAATCCAGAGATTTAAAAAGTAAAAAAAGTAAAAAAAAAAAATATGAAAGAGGAAATAAATGCTTTTATATGGGAATATATAGTATAAAGCCTTATGATATAACCATTTCTTTTTATTATTATTTTTGTTGTTGTTAGATTAAAGGGACACTGTACCCAAATTTTATCTTTCATGATTCAGATAGAGCAGCAATTTTAAATAACTTTCTAATATACTTCTATTATCATTTTTTCTTCATTCTCTTGGTATCTTTATTTGAAATGCAAGAATGTAAGTTTAGATGCCGGCCCAATTTTGGTGAACAACCTGGGTTGTTCTTGCTGATTGGTGGATAAATTCATCCACCAATAAAAAAGAGTACTAAACCAAAAAAAGCTTAGATGCCTTCTTTTTCAAATACAGATAGCAAGAGAACGAAGAAAATTGATAATAGGAGTAAATTAGAAAGTTGCTTAAAATTTCATGCTCTATCTGAATCACGAAATAAAAAATGTGGGTTCAGTGTCGCTTTAACAAAGTATCATGTGTCCTAGATACGTACGCTGCATGTCATTAGGAAAGTGTTTGACATTCCATGGTGTCATCTTATTGACTATGCTGTAATATTCTGCATTCTGTTTTCTATACTTTCTTCCTCATTTTATGCATATTCAGGCTATCAATGTTTAATTATGCAAAGCAAAAAAATGCCATAGAAGCTTTTTCAATGTGCTTTATTTTTTATTTATTTTGCCAGTTTTTTCCTGTAATTTAAAGGGACATGAAATACAATTTTTTTCTTTAATGATTTGGATAGAGCTTATGGTTTTAAACAACTTTCCAATTTACTTCTATTATCTGATTTGTTTAGTTCTTTTTTATATACTTTGTTGAAAAGTATACCTAGGTATGCGCAGAGCTGTTGACTGGTGGCTGCACATATATGCCTCATCTTATTGGTTCAAAAACAATTACACCTAATCTAATAGCCCTATAAAAATAAAAAAAGCCCCCAAAATAAAAACACCCCTAGCCTTCAATAAACTACAAATAGCCCTTAAAAGGGCCTTTTGTAGGGCATTGCCTAAGTTAAACAGCTCTTTTACTAATACAAAGTCCCCCCCAACAGTAAAACCCACCACCCAGCCAATCCCTCAAAATAAAAAAAACTAACTTTGAAAACAACCTAAGCTACCCATTGCCCCATAAGGGGCATTTGTATGGGCATTGCCCTTAAAAGGACATTCAGCTCTTTTTCTAACCCCAGAATATCTACTCACGGTTCCTGAAGTCCAGACATCCATCTCCATCCAGGCAGCGAGAAGTCTTCATCCAGGCAGCAATATGTTCATCCATGCCGGGGGCGTCTTCTATCTTCATCCCGGCAGCACGGAGTGGAGCCATCCTGGAAGCCGAAGACATTCTGCACGGAGCGTCCTCTTGATAGGTCATCGCCTTACACTACAGTTGAATGCAAGGTAGCCGATTCAAAATGGCGTACCTTGCATTCCTATTGACTGATCAAAATCAGGCAATAGGATGAGAGCTTCTGAAATCCTATTGGCTGTTCAAAACAGCCAATAGGATGAGACAGACAATAGGATTTCAGAAGCTCTCATCCTATTGGCTGATTTGAATTTGAAGACTCCACCAATAGGAATGCAAGGTATGCCATTTTGAATCGGCTACCTTGCATTCAACTTTTATATTAGGACTTTTGAGCTGAATGCCCTATTAAGGGCAATGAAAATGAGCTGAATGCCCGTTTAAGGGTAATGCCCATACAAATGCCCCTTAGCTTAGTTTTTTTTAGAGTTAGCTCTTTTTATTTTGGGAGGTTTGGTTGGGTGGTGGGTTTTACTGTTGGGGGGCTTTGTATTTTTTACAGGTAAAAGAGCTGTTTATCTTAGGGCAATGCCCTACAAAAGGCCCTTTTAAGGGCTATTGGTAGTTTATTGTAGGCTAGGTTTTTTTTTATTGTGGAGGGGGCTTTTTTATTTTTATAGGGCTATTAGATTAGGTGTAATTGCTTTTATTTTTGAGTATTATTTTTTTGTAAGCTTAGTGTTTTTTATTTTTCGTAATTTAGTGTTTATTTTTTTTTGTAATTTTAGATTTTTTAATTTTTTTCGTAGTGTTAGTTTTTTTAAATTTGTAATTTAGATTTTTTAATTGTTAGTATTTTTTTTATTTAATTAGTATAGTAACGTTAGGTTAATTTATAGTTTAATGTTAGGTTTATTTTTATTTCACAGGTAAGTTTTTATTTATTTTAAGGTAGTTATATTGTACTTTAAAGTTATGGGGTGTTAGGTTTAGGGGTTAATAGTTTAATTTAGTGTTTTGCGATGTGGGGGGCAGGCGGTTTAAGCGTTAATAGGTTTATTTAGTGGCGGCGATGTGGGAGGCCAGAGGTTTAGGGTTGATAACTTTATTATAGTGTCGGCGATGTCGGGGGCGGAGGATTAGTTTTTTTTAGATTTATTTAATAGTCGCAATGTGGGTGGGCGGCAGATTAGGGGTTAATACTTTTAATATAGTGTTTGCGATGCGGGAGGGCCTCGGTTTAGGGGTTAATAGGTAGTTAATAGGTGTTAGTGTACTTTGCAACAGTTTAGTTATGAGTTTTGTTAAACATTTTTGTTGCGCAAAACTCATAACTACTGTTCTCAGATGGCGGTATGGATTGTGTCGGTATAGGTTGTAACGCTAGCATTTTAGCCGGACTGCACACCCTGTAATACCGGCTCTATGAAAATCCCAAGCAAAAACATCATTTTTTGAGGGCGGAATGGACGTTGCATTACAGGCTAAAATGCTTGCGTTATAGCAATACCGACACGACTTGTAATATGCGTTACTGGCCATTATGCTGGAATTGCCATTTTTTCAGCGTTAAAAGCCGTAACGCAAAACTCGTAATTTACCTGTATGTCAGTTAAGGGCAATGCTTACAGGGAAGTTACAGAAATATGATTAAACGAGTAATATATTTAATTACATTTTCTATAAAAGGTAGATTTGTTTGCGTAGGGTTAAAAATCACCTTCAAGTCTTTGGTTAAGAGGTTAAGTTAATTAAAGGGCTATTATAATCAACAAAAATGACAAGCTCTAATTTGTTAGAGCATGTCATTTTAAAATTATCGACTCTAGACTACTATGTGTTTAATTTCTACAAAGGGGTTAAAAAAACAGTAGGGGCGAGATTACATATGCGGCGTAAGTTTCAGCACAACTGCTGAAACCCCCGTCGCCCATAACTTCACCTCGCACATCAGGTGAATCACATAAACGGCGCCGGCAAATGCTATACTGCCGTAAATCAAACAAACTGGTGATGTTCAGAAATGTGCGCAAATACACATATCTGGTGTCGCCAGTAACTTACGGCAGTATATGATCTGCCGGAGCGTAATTTAAAAAAATAAAAGTTTAAATCCCACGTAAAATCGAACCCGTCTAAAAACATGTCAAAACCCCTATTTCTTTCCTAAGATATGGAGAGTCCACAACGTCATTCAATTACTAGTGGGAATATCACTTTGCCATCTAAATAATTACACTATTAATCCCTAAACCCCCAAACCCTCACAACGCAAAGTATTAATCTAATAACTAAGCCCCCTAACCTAACACCCCCTAAGTTAACCCTAATTAAAATACACTAACATAAAATAATCTACCTTAAAAAATAATTAAAAATTACCAAAAATAAAAAACATAAATTACCTATATAAACCCTACCATTACCCAAAATAAAAAATTCTAACTTTTAAAATAAAAAATCCTAACTTTACAGTAAAATAAAAAATCCTAACTTTACAGTAAAATAAAAAAATCCTAACTTTACAGTAAAATAAAAAATCCTAACTTTACAGTAAAATAAAAAACTAAGATTACAAAAAATAATAAAGCCAACATTACGGAAAATAACAAACTAAATTATCCTGATCTAACACTCCCCGTAAATACAAAAAAGCCACCCCAAAATAAAAAAAACCCTAACCTAAAAAAAATAATCTACTAATAGCTCTTAAAAGGGCATTGCCCTAAGTTTAACAGCTACAAAGTACCCCCTAAAATTACACCCACCCAACCCCCAAAATAAAAAACACCTAACTAAAAAAACCAAAACTAATTTACCTCAGCTCTATTTAAGGCCATAAAAATAAAAAAAAGTCTAATCTAAAAAAAAACACCCCCCAAAAAAAACTAACACTAATCTCAAAATAGGTACTCATCATTGCCCGGAGATCCATCTTCTTTCCTGTGGCAAAAGGTCTTCATCCAGGCGGATCCATCTTTATCCATCGCGGAACCATCTTCTATCTTCTTGCTGGAGGTGGACTTGTGTGCAGCAGAAAAATTTGTTTTGGTTCATTTCGGACCGATTTGGATTCTGTCGAATTTCGTTTTCAGATCGAATCAAATTTGGATACATTTGAATGTATTCATTTGAATTCATTCAGATTCAAATATATTTGGATGTATTTGGTTAGGATTTGATTCCTAAATTCGGAAGTTCGGTATGTGTTAGGTGGCATGTGCTGTGTATTAGACTAGTATTATGTACTGTATATTAGGTGTAACCCATCTGAATCACCATAAGTACCAACCTCACAGGTACCAGCTACACAATATGCACAGAGCTAGCAGAGTGATATAACCTAATATTCTGTACAATACTATGGTAATTGTGATTAGTCCATGGCCATTCGAATGTAACAAATAAATCCAAACTAATTCAGATTTATTTGTTACAAATGCATTCGGATTAGTTTAGTTTTGTTGCTAGGGTAATTCAGAATTTTGAATCGATTCGAAACTCCGAATTTAACAAATTCGTCCAAATTTCAATTCGGAACGAAACGAAACGCACATTTCTAGTGCGGAGCAGCCTATGGAGGAGCAGATCCGGAGCAGTGGTCCTCGTCGGCGGTAGCTGTCTTTGGCGACGTGGAAGTCCTCTTCATGCTATCGTCTGCCGCACACTGAAGATTGAATGCAAGGTACCACTTTTATATTGGCATTTAAATTATTCAAAGAAAATAGTACAGACTCAATATACCATATTTATAAGGAATGTAACAAAGCATGCAAAAAAGCAATCAAATTAGCTAAAATTGAAAATGAAAGATTAATTGCAAAGGATTCTAAGTCAAACCCTAAAAGGTTCTTTAAGTACATTAATAGCAAAAAAATATAAGAAGGACAATATTGATACATTAAAATGCACGGAGGGCAGCATGATTATCAGTGACAGGGAGAAAGCTGAGGTACTAAACCAGTTTTTTTCTTCAGTATACAGAAGAGAGGAACCATTGGATGATACTTTGGAACAAACTAGAATATGTCAGCCCATACCATTAACTGGGTTATGTATAGAGGATATCAGGAAAAATCTGGATAATATTAAGGTAAATTAAACTCCAGGCCCAGATGGAATACACCCAAGGGTGTTACTGGAATTTAGCACTGTTATAGACAAACCTCTACTCATAATTTTTCAAGACTCATCCTCAGGCATAGTACCCCAGGATTGGTGCAAAGGTGATCTGGTGCCACTCTTCAAAAAGGGAAGCAGGGATGATCCAGGAAGCTATAGACCAGTTAGTCTGACATCAAAAGTGGGGAAGATATTTTAAAGGGATTATAAGAGATTATATTGATGAGCATATTCATGTAAACAAGATTATGAATTCAAATCAGCATGGTTTTATAAGAAATAGATCATGTCAAACTAATCTAATTAGATTCTATGAGGAAGTAAGTAAAAATATAGTTAAAGGGGAATGAGTTGATGTGATATACTTAGATTTTGCAAAGGCGTTTGATATATGAGAGGTTAATGCACAAAATTAAAAGACTGGGAATAGCATAAAATGTTAGCTCATGGATAAACAACTGGATAAAAGATAGGGAGCAACGAGTAGTAATGAATGGATCATACTCAGATTTGACAAAGGCAATAAGTGGTGTCCTCCAGGGATCAGTACTGGGCCCTGTTCTTTTGAATATTTTTATTAATGACTTGGAGCAAGGATTAAATAGTGATATCTCTATTTTTGCAGATAATACTAAATTAAGTAAGGTCATTAGGTCAGAGCAGGATGAACTTTTGTTACAAAGGGATCTGAAAAAATTATAAGGAATTGGCAGGTAAATAGAAAATGAGATTTAATACAGTAAAATGCAAGATAATACAGGAAAATGAAAGTTTTTTTATTTTGGAAGTAAAAATAAGCAGGCAATGTATTATTTAAGATCCAAAACAGGGCGCACCACAGAGACAATCAGCAGAATTTGTATAGATAAAATCCTTCTTTATTCGGCACCACGTAAAAACATGTAAGGGCTCACAAGCCCAGAAAGCTCACAGAATAAAAGAACACACAGGTATGTCAGTTAACCACGCAGACATGTTTCGTGAGCATGCTCACTTGTTCACTGCATAGAGAGTTACCTTGACACACCTTCATTTATACCACAAATTTAAAGGTACAATACAATCATAATGTGGTATAATTGAAACTGGACCATATGCATAAGATGAGCATAAGATAAACTTCTTCATAAATTGCAACACTACCCATGTTGTATATTTATTAACTTGCAATATTTGTAATATTCAATATGTAGACAAAACGAAACGCCCCATCAAGGACAGGTTCTTGGAAGACTTACGTTCAGGGAAAGATGAAAAATCTGATACTCCCATATCCAGACATTTCAAAAATTTACATGACTGAGATATGTCCAGCTTATCATTGCAAGGGATTGACCATGTACCCTATTGGAGAAGAGGAGGTAACAGGGAGGATAAATTAAACAAAAGAGAGGTCTTCTGGATCTTTTCACTCAAAACCAGTAACCCCCAGGGTCTGAATATGAGAAGGGATCTTGATTTATTTACATAGATGTTGCATTTCTTTTTGAAGTGCTATATATTTATTTTTGAATATATAAAGACAACTTTATTATTACCTCACAATGGATCATATCCCTTCTCATCCTACAGATTTCTTTAGTTGTATCTGTGAATTTGACACTTTTATACACATGTCAAAAAAATTGCTACATTAAATTTTCTTATTGTGTTAGAAGAATTAACAACTGTTTATATATCTTTTCATATTTTTAAGGTGGCTATATATAAAAAAATGTTATTTTTAAATATATTATACACTGTAGCAATTTTTAGGAGTTATTTGTACTATAGAAATGAATCAATATGGGAAATTATAAATGCCTTATTTTGTTTATATAATTGTACAAATTTCCTTCTTGGCCTAGATTTGGAGTTCGGCGGTAAAAGGGCTGCTAACGCTCCGCGGGCTTTTTTCTGGCCGCACCATAAATTTAACTCTGGTATCGAGAGTTTAATCAAATGCTGCGTTAGGCTCCAAAAAAGGAGCGTAGAGCATTTTTACCGCAAATGCAACTCTCGATACCAGAGTTGCTTACGGACGCGGCCGGCCTCAAAAACGTGCTCGTGCACGATTCCCCCATAGGAAACAATGGGGCTGTTTGAGCTGAAAAAAAACCTAACACCTGCAAAAAAGCAGCGTTCAGCTCCTAACGCAGCCCCATTGTTTCCTATGGGGAAACACTTCCTACGTCTGCACCTAACACTCTAACATGTACCCCGAGTCTAAACACCCCTAACCTTACACTTATTAACCCCTAATCTGCCGCCCCCGCTATCGCTGACCCCTGCATATTTTTTTTAAACCCCTAATCTGCCGCTCCGTAAACCGCCGCAACCTACGTTATCCCTATGTACCCCTAATCTGCTGCCCTAACATCGCCGACCCCTATATTATATTTATTAACCCCTAATCTGCCCCCCTCAACGTCGCCGACACCTGCCTACACTTATTAACCCCTATTCTGCCGAGCGGACCTGAGCGCTACTATAATAAAGTTATTAACCCCTAATCCGCCTCACTAACCCTATCATAAATAGTATTAACCCCTAATCTGCCCTCCCTAACATCGCCGACACCTAACTTCAATTATTAACCCCTAATCTGCCGACCGGAGCTCACCGCTATTCTAATAAATGTATTAACCCCTAAAGCTAAGTCTAACCCTAACACTAACACCCCCCTAAGTTAAATATAATTTTTATCTAACGAAATAAATTAACTCTTATTAAATAAATGATTCCTATTTAAAGCTAAATACTTACCTGTAAAATACATCCTAATATAGCTACAATATAAATTATAATTATATTATAGCTATTTTAGGATTAATATTTATTTTACAGGTAACTTTGTAATTATTTTAACCAGGTACAATAGCTATTAAATAGTTAAGAACTATTTAATAGTTACCTAGTTAAAATAATAACAAAATTACCTGTAAAATAAGTCCTAACCTAAGATATAATTAAACCTAACACTACCCTATCAATAAAATAATTAAATAAACTACCTACAATTACCTACAATTAACCTAACACTACACTATCAATAAATTAATTAAATACAATTCCTACAAATAAATACAATTAAATAAACTAGCTAAAGTAAAAAAAATAAAAAAGATCTAAGTTACAGAAAATAAAAAAATATTTACAAACATAATAAAAATATTACAACAATTTTAAACTAATTACACCTACTCTAAGCCCCCTAATAAAATAACAAAGCCCCCCAAAATAAAAAATTCCCTACCCTATTCTAAATTAAAAAAGTTACAAGCTCTTTTACCTTACCAGCCCTGAACAGGGCCCTTTGCGGGGCATGCCCCAAGAATTTCAGCTCTTTTGCCTGTAAAAGAATAAATACAATACCCCCCCCCCAACATTACAACCCACCACCCACATACCCCTAATCTAACCCAAACCCCCCTTAAATAAACCTAACACTAAGCCCCTGAAGATCTTCCTACCTTGTCTTCACCATACCAGGTTCACCGATCCGTCCTGAAGGGCTCCTCCGATGTCCTGATCCAAGCCCAAGCGGGGGCTGAAGAGGTCCATGATCCGGTCAAAGTCTTCATCCAAGCGGGGCAGAAGAGGATCTTCCATCCGATTGAAGTCATCATCCAGGCGGCATCTTCTATGGTCTTCCATCCGGAGCGAAGCGGCAGGATCCTGAAGACCTCCAGCGCGGGACATCCATCCGGACCGACGACTGAACGACGAATGACTGTTCCTTTAAGGGACGTCATCCAAGATGGCGTCCCTCGAATTCCGATTGGCTGATAGGATTTTATCAGCCAATCGGAATTAAGGTATGAATTTTCTGATTGGCTGATGGAATCAGCCAATCAGAATCAAGTTCAATCCGATTGGCTGATCCAATCAGCCAATCAGATTGAGCTCGCATTCTATTTGCTGATCGGAACAGCCAATAGAATGCGAGCTCAATCTGATTGACTGATTGGATCAGCCAATCGGATTGAACTTGATTCTGATTGGCTGATTCCATCAGCCAATCAGAAAATTCATACCTTAATTCCGATTGGCTGATAGAATCCTATCAGCCAATCGGAATTCGAGGGACGCCATCTTGGATGACGTCCCTTAAAGGAACAGTCATTCGTCGTTCAGTCGTCGGTCCGGATGGATGTTCCGCGCTGGAGGTCTTCAGGATCCTGCCGCTTCGCTCCGGATGGAAGACCATAGAAGATGCCGCCTGGATGATGACTTCAATCGGATGGAAGATCCTCTTCTGCCCCGCTTGGATGAAGACTTTGACCGGATCATGGACCTCTTCAGCCCCCGCTTGGGCTTGGATCAGGACATCGGAGGAGCTCTTCAGGACGGATCGGTGAACCTGGTATGGTGAAGACAAGGTAGGAAGATCTTCAGGGGCTTAGTGTTAGGTTTATTTAAGGGGGGGTTTGGGTTAGATTAGGGGTATGTGGGTGGTGGGTTGTAATGTTGGGGGGGGTATTGTATTTATTCTATTACAGGCAAAAGAGCTGAAATTCTTGGGGCATGCCCCGCAAAGGGCCCTGTTCAGGGCTGGTAAGGTAAAAGAGCTTGTAACTTTTTTAATTTAGAATAGGGTAGGGAATTTTTTATTTTGGGGGGCTTTGTTATTTTATTAGGGGGCTTAGAGTAGGTGTAATTAGTTTAAAATTGTTGTAATATTTTTATTATGTTTGTAAATATTTTTTTATTTTCTGTAACTTAGATCTTTTTTATTTTTTTTACTTTAGCTAGTTTATTTAATTGTATTTATTTGTAGGAATTGTATTTAATTAATTTATTGATAGTGTAGTGTTAGGTTAATTGTAGGTAATTGTAGGAAGTTTATTTAATTATTTTATTGATAGGGTAGTGTTAGGTTTAATTATATCTTAGGTTAGGACTTATTTTACAGGTAATTTTGTTATTATTTTAACTAGGTAACTATTAAATAGTTCTTAACTATTTAATAGCTATTGTACCTGGTTAAAATAATTACAAAGTTACCTGTAAAATAAATATTAATCCTAAAATAGCTATAATATAATTATAATTTATATTGTAGCTATATTAGGATGTATTTTACAGGTAAGTATTTAGCTTTAAATAGGAATCATTTATTTAATAAGAGTTAATTTATTTCGTTAGATAAAAATTATATTTAACTTAGGGGGGTGTTAGTGTTAGGGTTAGACTTAGCTTTAGGGGTTAATACATTTATTAGAATAGCGGTGAGCTCCGGTCGGCAGATTAGGGGTTAATAATTGAAGTTAGGTGTCGGCGATGTTAGGGAGGGCAGATTAGGGGTTAATACTATTTATGATAGGGTTAGTGAGGCGGGTTAGGGGTTCATAACTTTATTATAGTAGCGCTCAGGTCCGCTCGGCAGATTAGGGGTTAATAAGTGTAGGCAGGTGTCGGCGACGTTGAGGGGGGCAGATTAGGGGTTAATAAATATAATATAGGGGTCGGCGATGTTAGGGGTAGCAGATTAGGGGTACATAGGGATAACGTAGGTGGCGGCGATTTGCGGTCGGAAGATTAGGGGTTAATTATTTTAAGTAGCTTGCGGCGACGTTGTGGGGGGCAAGTTAGGGGTTAAGAAATATAATATAGGGGTCGGCGGGGTTAGGGGCAGCAGATTAGGGGTACATAAGTATAACGTAGGTGGCGGTCGGCAGATTAGGGGTTAAAAATTTAAATAGAGTGGCGGCGATGTGGGGGGACCTCGGTTTAGGGGTACATAGGTAGTTTATGGGTGTTAGTGTACTTTAGGGTACAGTAGTTAAGAGCTTTATAAACCGGCGTTAGCCAGAAAGCTCTTAACTCCTGCTATTTTCAGGCGGCTGGAATTTTGTCGTTAGAGCTCTAACGCTCACTTCAGAAACGACTCTAAATACCAGCGTTAGAAAGATCCCATTGAAAAGATAGGCTACGCAAATGGCGTAGGGGGATCTGCGGTATGGAAAAGTAGCGGCTGAAAAGTGAGCGTTAGACCCTTTAATCACTGACTCCAAATACCAGCGGGCGGCCAAAACCAGCGTTAGGAGCCTCTAACGCTGGTTTTGACGGCTACCGCCGAACTCCAAATCTAGGCCCTTGTGTTTGATAGTGTCTTTATAATGCAGTTATTACAAAATGCTATTTACAATTTATGGTCCAGTTTCAATTATTCCACATTATGATTGTATTGTACCTTTAAATTTGTGGTATAAATGAAGGTGTGTCAAGGTAACTCTCTATGCAGTGAACAAGTGAGCATGCTCACGAAACATGTCTGCGTGGTTAACTGACACACCTGTGTGTTCTTTTATTCGGTGAGCTTTCTGGGCTTGTGAGCCCTTACATGTTTTTACGTGGTGCCGAATAAAGAAGGATTTTATCTATACGAATTCTGCTGATTGTCTCTGTGGTGCGCCTTGCTTTGGATCTTATTGTATTTACTTGGATAAGCTGGCAGACTTGTTTTGGGCCGCATAGCGAGACTACCGCAGTGAGTCACGTACACCCACTCTCCATTGAGCCGATCAGGAGTACCGGAATCTCCACCCCCTTGAACATTCAATTACAGAGCGGTGAGAAGCGCGCTCCTTTACACAGACTTACACTGTCTTCTTTCAATGTATTATTTAAATGGGACAAGACTTAGCCATCTGAGAAGTAAAGGAATTTGGGAGTAGTAATAGATAACAAGCTAAAGATGGGTGCATAATGCAGAGCAGCGGCTTCTAAGGCTAATAAGATACTAGCATGTATTAAAAGAGGCATTGATTTAAGGGAGGAAAGCATCATTCTGTCACTATATAAATCCCTGGTAAGACCTCACCTTGAGTATGGAGTGCTTTTCTGGGGACCGATTACAAAAAAAGATATTGCAGAAGTAGAAAAAAATTCAGAGAAGAGCCACAAAACTAATAAGGGGAATGGAGAATTTAAGCTATGAGGAGAGGTTAGCCAAACTGGGTTTGTTTTCTCTAGAAAAAAGGCGCTTGAGGGGTGACAAGATTACTTTA
Source organism: Bombina bombina (assembly GCF_027579735.1). NCBI lineage: Eukaryota > Metazoa > Chordata > Amphibia > Anura > Bombinatoridae > Bombina > Bombina bombina. The sequence continues at coordinate 179,962,078 of NC_069509.1, read as the reverse complement.
TATAAATATATTCAAGGTTGATTGCATCAGCCAATAGGATTTTTCCTACCTTAATTCCGATTGGTTGATCGAATTCTATCAGCCAATCGGAATTGAAGGGACGCCATCTTGGATGACGTCATTTAAAGGAACCTTCATTCGTCGGGAGTCGTCGGATGAAGAGGATGCTCCGTGTCGGTTGTCTTGAAGATGGATCTGCTCCATGCCAGATGGATGAAGATAGAAGATGCCTTCTGGATGAAGATTTCTGCCCGTCTGGAGGACCTCTTCTTCCCGGCTTGGATGAAGACTTCTGCCGGTCTGGAGGACCACTTCACCCGGCTTCGTTGAGGACTTCGGCCCGGTTGGGTGAAGACTTCTAAAGGTAGGGTGATCTTCAAGGGGTTAGTGTTAGGTTTTATTAAGGGGAGACTGGGTGGGTTTTAGAGTAGGGTTGGTGTGTGGGTGGTGGGTTTTAATGTTGGGGGGTATTGTACTTTTTTTCCAGGTAAAAGAGCTAATTACTTTGGGGCAATGCCCCGCAAAAGGCCCTTTTAAGGGCTATTTGTAATTTTGTATAGGGTAGGCTTTTTATTATTTTGGGGGGCTTTTTTTATTTATTAGGGGGATTAGATTAGTTTAAAAAACTTGTAATTATTTTATTATTTTCTGTAATTTAGTGTTTTTTCCGTACTTTAGATAATTGTATTTAATTGTAGTTAATTTAGGGAATTTATTTAATTATAGTGTAGTGTTAGGTGTAATTGTAACTTAGGTTAGGTTTTATTTTACAGGTAAATTTGTCTTTATTTTAACTAGGTAGCTATTAAATAGTTAATAACTATTTAATAACTGTTGTAACTAGTTAAAATAAATACAAACTTGCATGTAAAATAACCCCCCCCCCCCGAGATAGCTAAAATGGAACTATTAGTTATATTGTAGCTAGCTTAGGGTTTATTTTATAGGAAAGTATTTAGTTTTAAATAGGAATAATTTAGTTAATTGTAGTAATTTTATTTAGATTTATTTAAATTATATTTAAGTTAGGGGGCGTTAGGGTTAGACTTAGGTTTAGGGGTGAAGAACTTTAATATAGTGGCGGCGACGTTGGGGCGGCAGATTAGGGGTTAATAAGTGTAGGTTGGTGACGGTGACATTGGGGGCGGCAGAGTAGGGGTTAATAAATATAATGTAGGTGTCGGCGATGTTGGGGGCAGCAGATTAGGGGTTTATAGGTATAATGTAGGTGGCGGCGGTGTCCGGAGCGGCAGATTAGGGGTTAATAATATAATGCAGGTGTCGGCGATGTCTGGGGCAGCAGATTAGGGGTTAATAAGTGTGAGATTAGGGGTGTTTAGACTCAGGGTTCATGTTAGATTGTTAGGTGTAGACATAAAATGTATTTCCCCATAGGAATCAATGGGGCTGCATTAGGAGCTTTATGCTGCTTTTTTTCAGGTGTTAGACTGTTTTTCAGCCGGCTCTCTCACATTGATTCCTATGGGGAAATCGTGCACAAGCACGTTTTACCAGCTCACCGCTACCGTAAGCAGCGCTGGTATTGAGGTGAGATGTGGAGCTAAATTTTGCTCTCCGCTCACTTTTCTGCGGCTAACGCCGGGTTTGTAAAAACCTGTAATACCAGCGCTGTCTGTAGGTGAGCATAAACTGCTCGTTAGCACCGCACCCCTGTTACCGCAAAACTTGTAATCTAGGCGAATGTTAATTTGTTTTTAAAATGATTAGACTTGGCTGACGTTCTATAACAGACAACAGAGAAATGCTTTCATTAGACAATGGTTAGTGTTATTTAAACAGTGATAACCTTTAATAAAAGCATTTTTGCTGAAGCGTGTGTATTGCAACAATGCGTCGATACAGAGTAATTCTTGTGCGCTTTAGATCTGAGTTTTATGCTCTTTTAATAACTATTTTACAAGTAGGATAGTTATACACCAGAGGTCATGTGCATTGTTATATTTACTCTTTGCCCACACATACCGAAACTAAATGCTTTTATATTACTATGAATTGTGTGCACTGGACAAAACTGCGAATTCCAGATCGGTCTTGGAAACCACCTTTTTTGCCCTTTGAACAAACAGGACTTAGCTTCCCCGTATCATATAGAGGTGTCACATTTATTAAATGTTTTATCACAGCTCAGTATTATGTCACAGTGCTACTAGTTTTAGATTGGGGAATTTCCAAAAAGCACAGTTATAAGATTCCTTAGCTTTACTATATAACCTACAATGTAATTGTATTTACTCATAGGAGATGTAAAGTGCAGATGCATAAATGATGAAAATCCAAAATATTGTAATTTGATAAATAGTTACAGGATGAGAGATGGCACAATCTTCAAACAAAACAAAGAGCAGATAATCATTTTTTTCTATAACCTGTTCTTTAATTTAACACCTTAAATGCCCGATAAGACTGCAACACATTGCAAAGCATTAAAGGGACATGAAACGCAAACATTTTCTTTCAGGATTTAGGTAGAACAGACAATTTTAAACAACTTTACAATTTACTTCTATTATCAAAATTGCTTCCTTGATGAAGGAGCTGCAATGCATTACTGTGAGATAGCTGAACACATTGTGGGCCCAACGATCTAAAGGTCTATGGACTGGCGAGATTATTAAAGAATGCTCACCAGTACTTGTATTTACCTAGCGGAACTATCTAAAGCCACTTTTTACCAAGAAAACAGGGTGTCTCGCTAAGGGGCGTATACTATGGGGAGGAGATGCAGACATTACAAAAAAATCTAACAAAATTAATCATTGAAACATGCACACAAAAATACACAGAAAAGAATTGTATTATTAAGGAGCATCAAAAATTGTAACAAAAATGTTGACAAAAAATCATATTTTATCAAAAATGTAAATTTTTTATCTAAATGACACAGGAGTAAATAGTATTAAATATGCACAGTGTAAATTGTTATTTAAGTACACTGGATGAGCAAAAACCACAGAAATTCTGACTTATACGTACAAAATGCAAAGCATGATTGTTTTATTTTTATTGTAAAATGGATTGAACATGGGTATTCCGTGGGCGTATATAAAATTGTCTCTCAAATCCAAGCGTTATTCTCTAAGAACAAGATGTGGTCTTTTCGCAATCAATTTCCATTGCGCAGGTATTACAAGTCTTGATAAATCACGATTGAGCGCGCATTCGCCTTTTACGCAACGATCCTTTCCGCACTCGAAGAGCTGTAGTTAATGCTTTTCCGCAACAAAAATGTTTTCAATTTATAACTTTAAAATATGAAGCAGGCAATAAAACTTTTTAAAAAGTTTGCAGCAATTATAAATATGTTTAAAATACGTGAATTTATTAAATATATGTAGTCTTGTGTGTTTAGAAGTGAGACAATATTTGTTTTCATATTAACACTGTCTAATAAAAATTATTATAAAAAATATTGCACACAAAAATTATAAGGGCTCAAAGATATGAGATCTTGGGTGTTAGAAAGAAAAAAAACAGACGCAGGGATTTTACATTGACATAGATACACATACATAGAGAAACATGCATTTATATGTATAGACATATGTTTAACTATGGTGATAATGACAAGATTTTACATTACAATTTTATGCACATTAAACTATTTTCAATGCGATATTTGCATATAGATCTCAAGATATCTAGACATATATATATTCATATACATACAGGTGAAACTCGAAAAATTAAAATATTGTGCAAAAGTTCATTTATTTCACTAATGCAACATAAAAGGTGAAACTAATATTTGAGATAGACTCATTACATGCAACACAAGATAGTTCAAGCCGTGATTTGTCATAATTGTGACGATTATGGCTTACAGCTCATGAAAACCCCAAATCCACAATCTCAGAAAATTAGACTATTACATGCAATCAATAAAACAAGGATTGTACATACCTGTAGAACAATATTGGACCTCTGAAAAGTATAAGCATGCATACTGTATGTACTCAGTACTTGGTTTGGGCCCTTTTTGCAGCAATTACTGCCTCAATGTGGCGCGGCATGGAAGCTATCAGCCTGTGGCACTGCTGAGGTGTTATGGAAGACCAGGATGCTTCAATAGTGGACTTCAGCTCTTCTGCATTGTTTGGTCTCATGTCTCATCTTTCTCTTGGCAATGCCCCATAGATTCTCTATGGGGTTCCGGTCAGGCGAGTTTGCTGGCCAATCAAGCACAGTAATCCCACGGTCATTGAACCAGGTTTTGGTGCTTTTGGCAGTGTGGGCAGGTGCCAAGTCCTGCTGGAAAATAAAGTCAGCATCCCCATAGAGCTTGTCTGCGGAAGGAAGCATGAAGTGCTCCGAAATCTCCTGGTAGACGGCTGCGTTGACCCTGGACTTAATGAAGCACAGTGGACCAACACCAGCAGATGACATGGCTCCCCAAATCAACACAGACGGTGGAAACTTCACACTGAACTTCAAGCATCTTACAGTGTGTGCCTCTCCATTCTTTCTCCATACTCTGGGTCCTTGGTTTCCAAATGAGATGCAAAATTTGATCTCATCAGAAAAGAGGACTTTGGACCACTGAGCAACAGAACAGGTCTGTTTTTCTTTAGCCCAGGTAAGATGTTTCTGACGTTGTTTGTTGTTCAAGAGTGGCTTGACAAGAGGAATACGACATTTGAAGTCCATGTCCAGGATCCGTCTGTGTGTGGTGGCTCTTGTGAAATTCCCCAACACTTCTTTTGAATGGCCTTTTCCTGACAATCCTCTCCAGGCTGCGGTCATCCCTGCTGCTTGTGCACATTTTTCTTCCACACTTTTCCCTTCCACATAACTTTCTATTAATGTGCTTTGATACAGCACTTTGGCAACATCCAGCTTCTTTTGCAATTACCTTTTGAGGCTTTCCCTCCTTATGGAGGGAGTCAATGATGGTTTTCTGCACAACTCTCAGGTCAGCAGTCTTTCCCATGATTGTGATTCCTACTGAACCAGACTGAGAGACCATTTAAAGGCTCAGGAACCCTTTGCAGGTGTTATGGCTTAATTAGCTGATTAGAGTGGGACACTTTGAGCCTAGAATATTGCACCTTTTCACAATATTCTAATTTTCTGAGATTGTGGATTTGGGGTTTTCATGAGCTGTAAGCCATAATCATCACAATTATGACAAATCACTGCTTGAACTATCTTGCTTTGCATGTAATGAGTCTCATATATTAGTTTCACCTTTTAGGTTGCATTAGTGAAATAAATTAACTTTTGCACGATATTCTAATTTTTCGAGTTTCACCTGTATCTCGCTATAAATAGATATATCAGTCCAAAAATCTTCACATATATAGAGAAATATCTATCTTGTAGCGAAAACATTTTTGAATTATGAAATATTCACATATTTATGTACACTTTTCAAGGAGAATATGGGGCCCATTTATCAAGCTCTGAACGGAGCTTGAAGGGCCGTGTTTCTGGCGAGTCTTCAGACTCGCCAGAATCTCCAGTTATGAAGCAGCGGTCTAAAGACCGCTGGTCCATAACCCTTTCGGCCTGCTCTGATGAGGCGGACAGGAATCGCCGGAAATCAACCCGATCGAGTACGATCGGGTTGATTGACACCTCCCTGCTGGCGGCCGATTGTCAGTGAGTCAGCAGGGGGTGGCGTTGCACCAGCAGCTCTTGTGAGCTGCTGGTGCAATGTTAAATGTGGAGAGCATATTGATCTCCGCATTCAGCGAGGTCCTGCGGACCTGATCCGCACTGTCGGATCAGGTCCGCAAGACCTTTGATAAATAGGCCCCACAGTCTCTGTTTTCTTTCTTTCTATTTGTCTTCTCCATAGACTTCTATGTGGAATATGTGAATGCGCACGTGATTTTGCGGTTTACATTACACGGCTTAACGAGCCCGCAAAATAAGTTATTTTGAAAATTGTAGGAGCTGTGCAACCCCAAACGTGAAAAAGCCATTCCGCACACAGTGTTTTAAGAATTGATTTGCCGCGTGACTTGTAATCGTGTTCTAAACATTTCCGCCCTACAGATCTCACTGTTTTTCTTGCAAATGTAAAGGTGGTTCTGACAAAATATTCAATACACTAATTACAAAGGATAACAAGAGATTGAAGCAAATTTGATAATAGAAGTAAATTGGAAAGTTGTTTGAAATTAAATCGTGAAACTTTAATTTAGTTTTTAAAAACTTCGATAAGGCAAAAATTTATTGAAATGTTAATGTGCTGCTGTTTCATATAGAAACCTTTCGATTTGTATTTCTACGATGGGCTAAGAAAAAAAAGAACAAGATTTATCACACGACTGACCATGAAGCCAGTAGCTGCTGTATATATTGTTTTTATCTGTTATAAATGAGCCTCATACTGATGAAACAAACACTGTGTAGCATGTTGCAGGGTTAGGGCACCATCTTCTAATTATTATTATTATTATTATTATCGGTTATTTGTGCCAACAGATTCTGCAGCTTCTAAGGTGCAACGTTTCTTGGATCAGTGTAAAAATCCTATTTCTGATGGCTCAGCCTGCAGCTCATTGAGACTTGTCTTGAAGCCATGCAGAGTGGTAGGCAATAGGGGGTAAATAGTACCCCCTTGGTTTGGGCACATGTCCTGAATCTGGTTGGTCATAAAAGAGCCCTTAACAGAGCATCAGTGCAACTTCTCAATTTACTTTTATGATCTTATTTGCTTTGTTCTCTTGGCATTCTTTGTGGAAAAGCATACCTAGATAGGCTCATGAGCAGTAATACACTACTGGGAGCTAGCTGCTGATTGGTGACTGCATTTATATACCTCTTGTCATAGGCTCACCCTATGTGCCCTGCTAGCGACCACTAGTGTATTGCTTCTCACGTGAGAGGATCTAACAAGTCTTGTCAGTATGGGGAGGTCCCACAAAGAATTTTAGAATCACAAATCTTGAGAGCTGTTTATCTGTAGAGTTCTGTATGTGAACGAAACACATTTATTACAATATAAGGTCACAAGGAGAGGTGTATTAAACTAGTTGCCAGTAGTGCTTTGGTTCTCGGGGGCCGACCTTCACTAGATATAATTACCCTTATATACAAACAGTGCAATAAGAAGGGGTCTAACACTTACATTTCTCCTGCATGGAGTGTTACAATATCAGCAGCATTTGTCAAACAATGTCCTAATCTCTTAAAATAACAATCAGACACGCTGTATAAACAACACTTGTTTGTGCTGCGCTCTCTCACTTTATTTTTAAAGGGACACTGAACCCAAATTTTTTCTTTTGTGATTCATATAGAGCAGCAATTTTAAGCAACTTTCTAATTTACTCCTATTATCAAATTGTCTTCATTCGCTTGGTATGTTTATTTGAAAAGCAAGAATGTAAGTTTAGATGCCGGTCCATTTTTGGTGAACAACCTGGGTTGTCTTTGCTGATTGGACAGCACCAATAAACAATTGCTGTCCATGGTCTGAACCAAACATTTGCTGTCTCCTTAGCTTAGATGCCTTCTTTTTCAAATAAAGCTATCAAGAGAACAAAGAAAAATTGATAATAGAAGTAAATAAGAAAGTTGCTTAAAATGTCATGCTCTATCTAAATCATGAAAGAAAAAATGTGGGTTCAGTGTCCCTTTAAACATTCTACATTTCTTTTAATGTCTGTGGCACTTTCTATTTTGTATCAAACCCTGTTCCTCTTATAAACCACAGAAAGTTACTTATTTTCAAAGAAAGTGAAACAAATCTTTCCATATAAAAAGAGGTTTCGTTCTGTGTTTTTTAAATCCAAAACAGAGGTCACTGTCTGGTTTTATTGTTATCCCATGACTAGTGTGACCTATGTGTGACCTATATTTATCCCAGACACTGGTCACCATTACCTTGTAAATCTGTGGTTCAGTATTAATAATTTGGATTGTGATGGAATAAAAAACAGGACTAGCACGCTAAAGGGATAGAAACAGGGGCAGACCTACCGTTGGTGCAATAGTGGCACCAGCGCTCAAGTGCTGGGAAGACCCATAGCAGACAGTCTATAGATAAGTGTCTGCCTACGTGGTCATTATCAACAGAGCAGTGTACTCATCAGGGTATATAAACTCATCATATTTATATAGAGCAGTGCACTCATTAGAGTATATATACTCATTATATTTATACAGAGCAGTGTACTCATCAGGGTATATAAACTCATCATATTTATATAGAGCAGTGCACTCATTAGAGTATATATACTCATCATATTTATACAGAGCAGTGCACTCATTAGAGTATATATACTCATCATATTTATATAGAGCTGTGTACTCATCAGGCCCGGGTATATATACTCATCATATTTATACAGAGCTGTGTACTTATCAGGGTATATATACTCATCATATTCATATAGAGCAGTGCACTCATCAGCGTATATATACTCATCATATTTATACAGAGCAGTGCACTCATTAGAATATATATACTCATCATATTTATATAGAGCTGTGTACTCATCAGGCCCGTATATATACTCATCATATTTATACAGAGCAGTGCACTCATTAGAGTATATATACTCATCATATTTATATAGAGCTGTGTACTCATCAGGCCCGGGTATATATACTCATCATATTTATACAGAGCTGTGTACTCATCAGGGTATATATACTCATCATATTTATATAGAGCAGTGCACTCATCAGCGTATATATACTCATCATATTTATACAGAGCAGTGCACTCATTAGAATATATATATACTCATCATATTTATATAGAGCTGTGTACTCATCAGGACCGGGTATATATACTCATCATATTTATATAGAGCAGTGCACTCATCAGCGTATATATACAGAGCAGTGCACTCATTAGAGTATATATACTCATCATATTTATACAGAGCAGTGCACTCATCAGGATATATATATAATGAGTGCACTGCTCTGTGTAAATATGATGAGTATATATACTCTAATGAGTGCACTGCTCTATATAAATATGATGAGTTTATATACCCTGATGAGTACACTGCTCTGTATAAATATAATGAGTATATATACTCTAATGAGTGCACTGCTCTGTATAAATATAATGAGTATATATACTCTAATGAGTGCACTGCTCTGTATGTATACTCTGATGAATATACTGTGTTGTATAATGACATATTATATATACACTAATAGTGAGCATACCGCACTGAATAATAATTTGAGTATCTACAGGTATATATTACTGCTGAGCATAATGATGATGAGTCTCTATACATTGATAATGACCACGTAGGCAGACGCTTATCTATAGACTGTCTGCTATGGGTCTTCCCAGCACTTGAGCGCTGGGGCCACTACTGCACCAACGGTAGGTCTGCCCCTGTTTCTGTCCCTTTAGCGTGCTAGTCCTGTTTTTTATTCCATCACAATCCAAATTATTAATACTGAACCACAGATTTACAAAGTAATGGTGACCAGTGTCTGGGATAAATAAAGGTCACACATAGGTCACACTAGTTATGGGATAACAATAAAACCAGACAGTGACCTTTGTTTTGGATTTGGAGTATATATACCCTGATGAGTGCACTGCTCTGTATAAATATGATGAGTATATATACCCTGATGAGTGCACTGCTCTGTATAAATATGATGAGTATATATACCCTGATGAGTGCACTGCTCTGTATAAATATGATGAGTATATAGACCTTGATGAGTGCACTGCTCTGTATAAATATGATGAGTATATAGACCTTGATGAGTGCACTGCTCTGTATAAATATGATGAGTATATAGACCTTGATGAGTACACAGCTCTGTATAAATATAATGAGTATATATACCCTGATGAGTGCACTGCTCTGTATAAATATGATGAGTATATATACCCTGGTGAGTGCACTGCTCTGTATACATATGATGAGTATATATACGCTGATGAGTGCACTACTCTGTATAAATATGATGAGAATATATACCCTGATGAGTACACAGCTCTGTATAAATATGATGAGTATATACACCCTGATGAGTACACTGCTCTGTATAAATATGATGAGTATATATACCCTGATAAGTACACTGCTCTGTATAAATATGATGAGTATATACACCCTGATGAGTACACTGCTTTGTATAAATATGATGAGTATATATACCCTGATGAGTACACTGCTCTGTATAAATATAATGAGTATATATACCCTGATGAGTGCACTGCTCTGTATAAATATGATGAGTATATACATCCTGATGAGTACACTGCTCTGTATAAATATGATGAATATATATATATCCTGATGAGTACATTGCTCTGTATAAATATGATGAGTATATATACCCTGATGAGTACACTGCTCTGTATAAATATGATGAGTATATACACCCAGATGAGTACACTGCTCTGTATAAATATGATGAGTATATATACCCTCATGAGTGCACTGCTCTGTATAAATATGAGTGTATATATACCCTCATGAGTACACTGCTCTGTATAAATATGATGAGTATATATAGCCTGATGAGTGCACTGCTCTGTATAAATATGATGAGTATATATATCCTTATGAGTGCACTGCTCTGTATAAATATGATGAGTATATATACCCTCATGAGTGCACTGCTCTGTATAAATATGATGAGTATATATATCCTGATGAGTGCACTGCTCTGTATAAATATGATGAGTATATATACCCTGATGAGTACACAGCTCTGTATAAATAATGGTATATATACCCTGATGAGTACACTGCTCTGTATAAATATGATGAGTATATATACCGTGATGAGTACACTGCTCTGTATAAATATGATGAGTGTATATATCCTGATGAATGCACTGCTCTGTATAAATATGATGAGGATATATACCCTGATGAGTACACAGCTCTGTATAAATATGATGAGTATATATACCCTGATGAGTACACTGCTCTGTATAAATATGATGAGTATATATACCCTGATGAGTACACTGCTCTGTATAAATATGATGAGTATATATATCCTGATGAGTGCACTGCTCTGTATAAATATGATGAGGATATATACGCTGATGAGTGCACTGCTCTATATAAATATGATGAGGATATATACCCTGATGAGTACACAGCTCTGTATAAATATGATGAGTATATATACCCTGATGAGTACACAGCTCTGTATAAATATGATGAGTATATATACCCTGATGAGTGCACTGCTCTGTATAAATATAATGAGTATATATACTCTAATGAGTGCACTGCTCTGTATAAATATAATGCACTCATCAGGGTATATATACTCATCATATTTATACAGAGCAGTGCACTCATCAAGGTCTATATACCCATCATATTTATACAGAGCAGTGTACTCATCAGGATATATATACTCATAATATTTATACAGAGCAGTGTACTCATCAGGCTATATATACTCATCATATTTATATAGAGCAGTGTACTCATCAGGATATATATACTCATCATATTTATATAGAGCAGTGCATTCATCAGCGTATATATACTCATCATATTTATACAAAGCAGTGCACTCATCAGGGTATATACACTCATCATATTTATACAGAGCAGTGCACTCATCAGGGTATATATACTCATCATATTTATACAGAGCAGTGCACTCATCAAGGTCTATATACTCATCATATTTATACAGAGCAGTGCACTCATCAGCGTATATATACTCATCATATTTATACAGAGCAGTGCACTCATCAGGGTATATATACTCATCATATTTATACAGAGCAGTGCACTCATCAGCGTATATATACTCATCATATTTATACAGAGCAGTGCACTCATCAGGGTATATATACTCATATTTATACAGAGCAGTGCACTCATCAGGATATATATACTCATCATATTTATATAGAGCAGTGCATTCATCAGCGTATATATACTCATCATATTTATACAGAGCAGTGCACTCATCAGGGTATATATACTCATCATATTTATACAGAGCAGTGCACTCATCAAGGTCTATATACTCATCATATTTATACAGAGCAGTGTACTCATCAGGGTATATATACTCATTATATTTATACAGAGCAGTGCACTCTTCAGGGTGTATTTAGTTTTAAATAGGAATGATTTAGTTAATGATAGTAATTTTTATTTAGATTTATTTTAATTACCGGGTATATTAAAGTTAGGGTGTTAGGGTTAGACTTAGGGTTAGGTTTAGGGGTTAATAACTTTAGTATAGTGGCGGCGGTGACCTTGGGGGCGGCAGATTAGGGGTTAAAATATTTAACTAGTGTTTGCGATGCGGGAGTGCAGCAGTTTAGGGGTTAATATGTTTATTCTAGTGGCGGCTATGTCCAGAGCGGCAGATTAGGGATTAATATATTTTAAAAGTGGCAGTGATGTCCGGAGCGGCAGATTAGGGGTTAATCATTTTATTATAGTGTTTGCGATGTGGGAGGGCCTCGGTTTAGGGGTTATTATTATTATTATTATCTATTATTTGTAGAGCGCCAACAGATTCCGCAGCGCTAATAGGTAGTTTATGGGTGTTAGTGTACTTTGTGTACTTTGTAACACTTTAGTTATGAGTTTTATGCTACAGATTTGTAACGTAAAACCCATAACTACTGACTTTAGATGGCGGTACGAATGTTGACGGTATAGGCTGTACCGCTAACTTTTTGGCCTCCCAGGCAAAACTCGTAATACCGGTGCTATGGAAGTCCCATTCAAAAAGGAGTTTTTAAAAGGTGCGGTAGTTACATTGCGTTACGGCCAAAAAAGTGTGCGATACAGATATACCTGCAAGACTCGTAATACCAGTGGTAGTGAAAAAGCAGTGTTATGAGGCTTTTTCACTCATAACGCAAAACTCGTAATCTAGCCGTATATTAGGTGCGTATATATTACAAATCATATAGGTGCAATTCATTGTTTTTAGCTTTAGCAGAAGATACCTGCCCTCAGGGTCTGCATATATTTGGAGTATCTGGTAAATGATCTTCTTTCCTATTAGGTTTGCCACTCCTCTCTTTCTATTCTTACCTGAAGCTGCCACTACCTCTCCAACCCAGGAAGACTTAAATTTGAGTGTTTCAAATAAATCTAAATGTGTTTCTTGTATAAGAGCTATATCGCTTTTTAATTTCTTGAGGTGTGTGAGAACTGCTTTCTGTTTAAGTGGGGAAGTAACACCCCCTATATTCCAGGATACTATGTTTAAGTTATTATCAGGGCCGTCTTTAATATTGACTGGACCCTGGGCGAAAATTTTCTTGGGCCCCCCCCCATGCAATTTCGCTCTCCACCCCAACATCCCAAAAAACAACTAAATCTATTTTTTTTTTTATATTCTTTTGAATGTGATTCTGGTGTGAGGTTAGCTGGTTAAAGAGATTTAGGGCAGCCAACAGGAGCAAAGCAAGGTAAAGACTGAGGAGGAAGCATGGAGGTGCAGTATAAGTTTACTGACTGGAACAGCAGAACTACTATGGGAAGCTATAAAATCTGAGACAGAGAGAAAACAAAAACTATAAAAATAAACCTTACATTAATGTGTGAAGTATCAGCATGACACTATACATCAGCCACAGCAGCACATGTCACTTTTTTGCTAGGAACAAGTTCCCTCTCACCTTGCACTAGGGGAGGGGTGTGTGTGCACTCACTTATTCTTCCCACTGACACCTTTCTACAAAGCACTGTTCCCCTAACAAACTTCAGTTAGTTGATCTTAGGGCCACAGCAGAAAGAGCAGGGCTAAGGGGACCAGCAGACTGGATGCTGTCTGCCCAAGGCTGCATGGATACAGTGTGAGATGAGTCACACAGCCTCAAGACTGAAGAGAGCAGTGTATGCAGCTGCACAGATGCTCAAATCCTCACGTGCTTGCCACTCCAGCTTTCTGCTGCATGCGCCTACAGTCATCCCTACCCAGAAACAATCCCTACCACCAGAGCAGTGACCTGGTAACAGTGGTAACCCCAGTAGGACTTTTTGTGATGCAGTGGGAATGGCTGGATGCCGAGTTAGGGCTTTGCATTCAGTGCTGCACAGTGCACATCTAAAACAGCACATGACAATAGCTTGGCATGTCACATGACACTGGCACGGTCTGGCACAGTTTAAAAAAATAATAATAATATATATATATATATAAACAGAGTACTTTTGACTGTGACAGTATTAGGACAGAATGTGTGTGTTCCCCATGTCAAATCAGCAGTCTGGTATGAACCATTAAAAAAAAAAAAAATATATATATATATATATATTTTTTTTTTTAGGACTCTTGGGCCCCTCAACAGAAACTGGGCCCAGGGCAGCTGCCCCTTTTGCCCTGTGTTAAAGACGGTCCTGGTTATTATACTCAGCTATATTCTAAACAAAACAAACAAATAAGCAAATAAACAAACACACACACACACACACAAAAGAGAACCCCCCATTCCCCCTCCTCCCCTCATCATAAAACCCAGTCTTAAACTTCTTTTCCACTTTTCATTTATATACTGTACATCTGGGGGGGAACCCCCCCCCTTTTATTAAGTGACCACCAATCCTGAAAGTACTTATAGTACATTAAAAGAGAATAAAAGAAGAAAGAGAAAACAAGAGTCATTCTTATAACTACCCTATTTGTGTTATTCCCTTTTCTGACATAAATTTCTCAGCCTCCTTAAGGTTATTAAAGAAACTTGTTTGACCATTCATTGTAATTATTAGTCTAGCTGCGTATACTATTGTAGCTTGAATTCCTTGGTTAATGAGTTTTGTGCATAGCGGTGACATTTCCCTTCTTCTCGTAGATGTTTCGTAAGAAAAATCTTGGAAGAGAGGAATCTTCACCGCTCCTAATAGGACTGGTTGAGCTTTCCGATAGTATTGCAGCAAGGTTACTTTATCTTGGAAATTAAAGAGTTTAGCTATAACCGGTCTTGGCTCCTGTTCCCTACTGGTATTAGCTATTTGTCCACCTACTCTGTGTATCCGTTCCACCACACTAGTAAGGTATGAGGCCGGGATACCCGGGAGATCAACTAGAGTTGTTGGAATAAACTCTATCAGATTTTCATTTGCTTCATTCTCGGGAAGTCCAATTATACTAATGTTATTTCTGCGTGACCTATTCTCAAGGTCTTCTATTTTGTATTGCATTTTTTGAAGAGTAAGGCTGTTGGTTTCAAGTTAAGTTTGTAACAACACATTATTATCTTCCAAATCGGATATCCTCAGCTCAGCCTCTTGAAGCCTTTTAGAAAATTGTTTGACTTTGATAGTTAATATTAAAATATTGTTTAATTGTTTAATTTGTTGTTTAATTTCTGATCTGAAGGTATCCAACCTAGGTGTTAAAGCATTCGTTATGTTCTCAACCTGAGCCTGCATATCCGTATATTCATTAACTTGTGAAGAGGCTGTACTTACAGGATGGATCCCAGCCGCAGTTTCTAATGTATTTTTATTTTCCTCTCTCTAGATTTGCCGACCATTGCTGGAGAGGTGTGTTTGTGGTATGTTGGTGAATTAATACATTTATCCATATAATGTACGTTAGAGAAAAAAAAATAAAAAATAAAAAATAAACAAACGGGAGTGTAAAAAAATGTTGAGTGAATAAGTGAAGATTAAATATGAAAATTACAAGAAAACAAACAAAAAAAAAAACAGGGAGAATTTCTAAAAAACAAAAAGTGGTTTGTCTTCAATCTAGTGGGTCTAAGACCAGCTATGCCGGAAAGAATGAAGAAAAGAGAGGAAAGAGAGAAGAGTGATCGAAGAAAATATCCATCCAAGCAAATAAGCAGATATAGAATTTTTTTAACACTTTTGTATGTCAAACCAATACACAAATACTTTTTAACCCTGAGCGCTTGCTAATTATATCAAAGAATTAAATGTTACCAGCTTATAAAAGATTCCTAATCATATTGTTATCCAGCTATATAATTTAGCCAGCATTCCAACCTATACAATACAAAAAAGTTTTTCAGAAAAAATGAGTTATTAGGTTAGCTGTAGCATAACATAGAAATAAATGTTTATACAGAAATCTATTATATATTCAGCCTTTAATACTACTATACCAGTTTCTCATAGTAAATTTCAATATACATCTGTAAAACTAATGAGGTCAATTGAAGGAGAAAAATTCTCTCACTTTAATATTTGCAAAGTATTAACTATGCCTGAGCTTGTAAATAGTATGTTGGCTGTAGCTTAATTATATATCACTTATGAACTCTTATAAGAATATGCTTTAGTCTTTTCTGTTTAGCTAAATACACTCATTTTTCTTTGCATATGCAGAACTCATTGCACAAAAAATAAATGTCCCCTTTCCTCCCCTCTTTCTCTTAACATATATATATGTAATCGCCAATATAGAGGCAGATTTTAACCTAGAACATCTGGTTATTTCCTAGACCTCAAAGTTACCATCTTATATACATTAAACAACACGTTAATACGCAATTATCTGGTTTAAACTGCAAACCAGCATATACAAACTAACCCTAGAAAGAAATGAATTTGAGGAAAAATGGGGTAATAGGTCAGCTGTGTCAGAGCAGAAGAATACATATTAGTATGGAGGTTTTGTTAAATAGACAGTTTTTCCAATATCGACGCTTTGGGGCCTATTTATCAAATGTCTTGCGGACCTGATCCGACAGTGCGGATCAGGTCCACAAGTCATTGCTGAATGCGGAGAGCAATACGCTCTCCGTATTCAGCATTGCACTAGCAGCTCACAAGAGCTGCTGGTGCAACGCTGCCCCCTGCAAACTCGCGGCCCCTGCAGACTCGGTGTCAATCAACCCGATCGTACTTGATCAGGTTGACTTCCGGCGATTCCTGTCCGCCTGCTCTGAACAGGTTTATGGAGCAGCGGTCTTTAGACCGCTGCTTCATAACTGCTGTTTCTGGTGAGTCTGAAGACTCGCCAGAAACACGGGCCCACAAGCTCCGTTCGAAGCTTGATAAATGGGCCCCTTTGTCTGCAGATTTTAAAGAGCTTTTTATAAGTTTCAGATGCAGTCAGACATTTGCCTAGGATCCCAGCTATTTATGCTAAACAGTTAATTCATAACTTAAACCTCTGTTTTTAATTCAACAAGCGAGATAAGGCAATGCAGAAAAAGCAACTCTTGCTAGTAGACAACATCAGAGGTAATTTAACTGTATCGAAGCGTGATTTGTTGTAACTCACAGTCTGTCAATTCACAATAGCTAACGTTGAAGAGAATACAAATCAATCCTTGGTATCTTAGGCATCTGCCTGCTGCCAATTTATAGAGGATTGGTGCCAAGCAAATATTAAGCAGGTTTATTAATTCAACAGTACAGTATATAGCCCATTTAGCAAAAGCAAAGAAAGTTTTAAGCAGGTGCTCCTACTATATTAGCCGTGCCAAAGCAGAAATGTGAGGGTTAATATGAACTTGTTAAGCAACCATGCATTTAGACAGTCCTCTAGCATGTAATGCTTATTCATAAGGAGGGAGCAGAAAGATTTTTAAGCAAGTTATGCTTGCGAAGACAGTCATATTAAAGCAACTCTTAGCCCACACTAAGAGATCATATGTATCCAAGCAGGAGTAAGTAAAAAAAAAAAAGTTGCATATATTTTAACAGTATACGACCTGTTTTCCATTGTAACTTCTTTCAAGATATTTGCTCATCAATCCTTTCCCTGGCCCAGAATGAACTCAGTATCGCTCAGCCCCCGGGAGCAGAGTTTCCCCTGCTATCAGCACCCCACCGGTGTCTGAATCAATCTGCAGGACCCTGGGATTTCGGAGAGACGACTTCGGCACATAAACCACCCTTTTCACAAGCCAGTGTGAGAAGTGCTGGCTTTTGCTAGCCAAACTGTGGTCAGTGTTCCTTGTTGTGCCCTTTCCAAGACAAGAGAGTGTGGTATGAGAATTAACCGTAAACCGCAGGTGATTTGTCCCCCTCACGTAGCACCGGTGGGAGGGGGCATTCCAGCCAGGGCAGCCGGAACAAAACAGAACGATGTTTTCAACTGATAGAGTCTTTTGTATCTTAATGTAGCTTAGGGATTTGGCGGTTTTCTTATTCGCTGAGATTTACAGTGGCGGGCGCCGATATTTTTGCGCCACCTTAAGTTCCCCAGAAGAATGAATATCTCTGCTGCACGTATTGCCGGGTCACAAGGCACCAGGCGCAAATCCTCCGCCTATGGCTCAGGTGCAGGGGCTTGGAGAGCAGCGCTATGTGCCCTGTGCTAAGCTCCTCCTCTTCCTCAGCACACAGCCATAGATAGAGCAGCAATTTTAAACAACTTTCCAATTTACTTCCATTAACAAAATGTACACAGACTTTTTATATTTACACTTTTTGAGTGATCAAAATATTGATCACTCAAAAAAATACTGAGCATGTGCAAGAATTCACAGCATATACGTATATGCATTTGTGATTGGCTGATGGCTGTCACATGGAGTGGAAATAGATATAACTTTGAAAATTGTCAGAAAAAAATAATTTGAAGTTTAGATTAAGGGCTATTTCATTGTCTTTTTATCATGCATTTGTTGGTTATACAAATCTGTATTTATTATTATTATTATTATTATCGGTTATTTGTAGAGCGCCAACAGATTCCGCAGCGCTGTTCCTTTAAACTCAGTTTTCTTTCATGATTCAGACAGAGCATGTCATTTTTAACAACTTTCTAATTTTTTTTTCTGTAAATCAAGATGTATTAAGTAAATATTGCATGTGTAAAGTAAGTGGGGTTCAAGTATAACGGAAAAACATTTGTAGCTCTAAAAAAAATAACAGTCGAGTTAGAAATAAATTGTTATTTATAATACACTACAGTAAAGCAACAACATAGGGAGAATCGCCCCGCGGGCTTATAGAAGGGAAAAGGCCTGGATCTTCCAAATCTCCAAAAGTTTTTGTTATGATGATCCTCGAAATAGCTTGACAATTGCCATTTTTATGCATATTAACAATTAAACGAAGATAACCTGTGACAAAGAGGCGCCTCATAGAACAGTAACGTCTGCACAAGAAGATGAACAAAAGCAGTCACAAACGCCAACCGGGAGGGTACTCACATAGAGAGCGGCACAACAGTGTGCCTCACAACGCAAGACGGGACCTCAAGTCGCCCGACAGACGAGTATACGGGATACTCCACGTGGGTTCCAGTAGCCAATCGGCAGTAACACAGGATCCGATGTCACAATGGGAGCCGTCCGAGTGGTAGCCAATCTCAGTGTTGCAGACACGGCAAGCTGTCTGGTGTCACAATGAAAGCAGCTGACTGTGCCTCTGCAAAGTTTGCGTCCGCAACAAGCCAGTAAGTCCGCGTGCGGGAGGCTCCATGGACCCCTCATGTCGTGCTCGGCACAATTAAACATTTGTTATGTGAGTCTTTAATGAAGAGGTAAACGAAGAGGCGCGATATTGTATAGCCCGGTAGAGTTAAAAAGACTTAGAGGAGGGGGAGAGAGGAGATAGATAGAGGGAGGGGAGAAAAAAAGAGGGGGAGGATTAGCAAAACAACTTTCTATTTTACTTCTATTATCACATTTGCTTTATTCTCTTGGTATCTTCTGTTGAAAAAGAAGGGAATTGAGGAGCGTTCATGTGTCTGGAGAACAGAACTGCCATCTAGTGCTCTTGCAAATCCGCTGTCAGCGGAATTGCAAGAGCACTAGATGGCAGCACTGTTACCTGTAATGTACTGCTCTAGACACCGACTTAGATTTCCCTTCAACAAAGAGTATCATGGGAATGAAGCAAATTTGATAATAGAAGTAAATTGTAAACTTTCTTAACGCTGCATGCTCTGCCTGAATAAAAAAATATATAGTTTGAGTTTCATATCCCTTTTAACCTTGAAAAAGACATGGCTTTAGATTTAGAAGTGCACAATGAAGACTTCACAAGCCTAATCCTGCTACATATCTGTTCCTAATTGGCCTCAACAGAGGTGACTACATAACACAGCAAAACAGTGACAGGGGCAAACTGTACTTACAAGTAAAAGGTATTGATTGGCTCTCCCGAATAAGGCATGGTGGGCGTTTGTCCACTGAAAACTAATTACAGCACATACAGTGTTAAAGTGTTCAAAAAGTGTTCTCATTCTGCTGGTATGTTATTTATTGCAAGACTAGAGACAATTCTTGCAATTACAAGATGTTTTTCCCCTTTAACAATCAGAACAACTAAGAAAAACCTGTGTATCCCTGCTTTAGAAGGTGCTTGCAAAGGAAATTGTATTTTCTTCTTCAAAACCTTTAATCAAACCTTTTTAAAGATACAATATAATTTCTCATATACTTTGTAGCTGATGGTTTCGTTCACATTATTGAACTCAGATTCTAATTTGAAGAAATGTGTGAACATACTATTGCCAAATAAAAAATAGAACTTTTTAAATGATTGTTTTTTAGATACCAAAAGAATGTTTCAGTGTGTCTATCAGACTTATCATTAAAAGGTTCATCACAGTTTTAAGATAATTATAATAGTTTATCATGTTCATAATATTTAAAAAAAATCCAACAAAAATCAAATAGCACTTATAGGTTTAAAATACTTTACATACTGTATTTTGTCTTAAAATTGATCAAAAGCTTGTGGTAAGTGTAATTTGATAAAGGAAGGGAATGTGGATACAGCACTACATATATCATGATGCTTATCAGAATACAACACTACAGTATTTTGTAATACAGAGATAAAAAGCACCAAAACTTTTTCCAAAATTATTAGTCTAATAGCAAAGGGCAATGTTATAAATGATTTTACAAGTGCAGGGGAATATTACTCGTATTGTAAGTGCAAACATATTCCCTGAGAGATTGAATTAAATAATATGCTGAACAAACATATTCTATATGACAACGGTCTTGTTTGCAATGGCTTGTTAGTGTTTAGCTGTAGTAAATATGCTTTATGTGACCTATAAAAAGGGACTTTCTATTCTGTTTAGAATGTTAATGTGATTTACATGATAGAATTCCCCTACGTGGGCAACATATTCGTAGCCATGAAAACACAAATATAAACACTAGCAATGTGCACTGGATACGTAATATAGATACGTGCACTTGATACGTAATATAGATATGTGCACTAGATACGTAATATAGATATGTGCACTTGATACTTAATATAGATATATGCACTAGATACGTAATATCGATACGTGCACTTGATGCGTAATATAGATATGTGCACTTGATACGTAATATAGATATGTGCACTTGATACGTAATATAGATATGTGCACTAGATACGTAATATAGATATGTGCACTTGATACGTAATATAGATATGTGCACTAGATACGTAATATAGATATGTGCACTTGAAACGTAATATAGATATGTGCACTTGATACTTAATATAGATATATGCACTAGATACGTAATATCGATACGTGCACTTGATGCGTAATATAGATATGTGCACTTGATACGTAATATAGATATGTGCACTCTATACATAATATAAATATGTGCACTCTATACATAATATAGATATGTGCACACAATACGTAATATAGATACGTGCACTTGATGCGTAATATAGATTTGTGCGCTCGATACGTAATATAGATTTGTGCACTCGATACGTAATATAGATATGTGCACTCGATACCTAATATAGATATGTGCTGTCAATACCTATTATAGATACGTGCACTCGATATGTAATATAGATATGTGCACTCGATACGTAATATAGATATGTGCACTCGATACATAATATAGATATGTTCACTTGATACGTAATATAGATATGTGCACTCGATACGTAATATATATGTGCACTCGAAACGTAATATAGATATGTGCACTTGATACATAATATAGATATGTGCATTCGATACGTAATATAGATATGTGCACTCAATACGTAATATACACCTAGATTACGAGTGATGCGCGCTATAGGGAAATTAACGAACACAAGAAAAGTTACGTTATTTAACTCCCTATAGCGCTGCCATTATGAGTTTTTCAAAACCCAGCTTGTGTGTGCGATATGGGGTTTTTAAGCTCCATACCGCACACAAAGCAAGCGTGCATGATACATAATATAGATATGTGCACTCAATACCTAATATAGATATGTGCACTCGATACGTAATATAGGTATGTGCACTCGATACCTAATATAGATATGTGTACTTGATACCTAATATAGATATGTGCACTAGATATGTAATATAGGTATGTGCACACTATACATAATATAGATATGTGCACTCAATACCTAATATAGATATGTGCACTCGATACCCAATATAGATATGTGCACTCGATACCTAATATAGATATGTGCACTCAATACCTAATATAGATATGTGCACTAAATACCTAATATAAATATGTGCACTCAATACCTAATATAGATATGTGCACTCAATACCTAATATAAATATGTGCACTCAATACCTAATATAGATATGTGCACTCAATACCTAATATAGATATGTGCACTCAATACCTAATATAGATATGTGCACTCAATACCTAATATAAATATGTGCACTCAATACCTAATATAGATATGTGCACTCAATACCTAATATAGATATGTGCACTCAATACCTAATATAGATATGTGCACTCGATACATAATATAGATATGTGTACTTGATATCTAATATAGATATGTGCACTCAATACGTAATAAAGGTATGTGCACTCGATACGTAATATAGATATGTGCACTCGATACCTAATAAGCGGCTAGATTACGAGTTTTTCGTTTTGAGTGAAAAAGCATCGTTATGGCTCTTTTTCACTACCGCTGCTATTACGAGTCTTGTAGGTATAGCTGTACCGCACGCTTTTTTGGCCGTCACGCAACGTAACTACCGCACTTTTTAAAAATTCCTGTTTCAATGGGACTTCCACAGCGCCGTTATTATGAGTTTGCCTGTCCGGCCAAAAAGTGAGCGGTACAGCCCATAACTACAAGATCCGTACCGTAAACTGAAAGTCAGTAGTTATGGGTTTTACATTACAAAGCTGTACCATAAAACTCATAACTAAAGTGTTACAAAGTACACTGACACCCATAAACTACCTATTAACCCCTAAACCGAGGCCCTCCCGCATCGCAAACACTAAAATAAAATTATTAACCCCTAATCTGCTGCTCCGGACATCGCTGCCACTATAATAAACATATTAACCCCTAAACTCCCGCATCGTAAACACTAGTTAAATATTATTAACCCCTAATCTGCTGCCCCCAATGTCGCTGCCACTATACTAAAGTTATTAACCCCTAAACCTCGGGCCTCCCACATCACTAACACTAAATAAATATATTAACCCCTAACCCTAAGTCTAACCCTAACCCTAACACCCCTAATTTTAATATAATTAAAATAAATCTAAATAAAACCTACTATTATTACCTTAATAATACCTATTTAAGACTAAATACTTACCTGTAAAATAAATCCTAAGCTAGCTACAACATAACCAATAGTTATATTGTATCTAGCTTATGTTTTATTTTTATTTCACAGCTAAGTTTGTATTTATTTAACTAGGTAGAATAGTTAGTAAATAGTTCTTAACTATTTAATAGCTACCTAGTTAAAATAAATACACATTTACCTGTAAAATAAAACCTAATCTAAGTTACACTAACACCTAACATTACACTAAAATGAAATAAATTACATTAATTAAATACAATTACATAAATTACAAAAAAAACAAAACACTAAATTACACAAAATAAAAAGGAAATTATCAAATATTTAAACTAATTACACCTTGGATGACGTCATTTAAAGGAACCTTCAGTGTACGGCTGGGACCGTATGAAGAGAATGCTCCGCGCCGGATGTCTTGAAGATGGAGCTGCTTTGCGTCGGAAGGATGAAGATAGAAGATGCCGTTTGGATGAAGACTTCTGCCCGCCTGGAGGACGACTTCTTGCCGCTTGGATGAAGACTACTCCCGGCTTCGTTGAGGACTTCTGCCCACTTGGATGAAGACTTCTCCCGGCTTATATTCGGGGTTTAGTGTTAGTTTTTTTAATGGTTTATTGGGTGGGTTTTATTTTTAGATTAGGGGTTTGGGCAACATAAAAGAGCCAAATGCCCTTTTAAGGGCAATGACCATCCAAATGCCCTTTTCAGGGCAATGGGTAACTTTTTAGATAGGATTTTATTTGGGGGGTTTGGTTGTGTGGGTGGTGGGTTTTACTGTTGGGGGGTTGTTTGTATTTTTTTTACAGGTAAAAGAGATGATTTCTTTGGGGCAATGCCCCGCAAAAGGCTCTTTTAAGGGCTATTGGCAGTTTAGTGTAGTCTAGGTTTTTTTTTTATTTTGGGGGGCTTTTTGATTTTGATAGGGCTATTAGATTAGGTTAGTTTTATTTTACAGGTAACTTTGTATTTATTTTTAACTAGGTAGCTAGTAAATAGTTAATAACTATTTACTAACTAGTCTACCTAGTTAAAATAAATACAAACTTACCTGTGAAATAAAAATAAGACCTTATCTAGATACAATATACCTATTAGTTATATTGTAGCTATCTTAGGTTTTATTTTACAGGTAAGTATTTAGTTTTAAATATGAACTAGTTAGTTATTAATAGTAGGTTTTATTTAGATTTATTTTAATTATAATAAAGTTAGGGTTAGGGTTAGATTTAGGTTTAGGGGTTAATATATTTATTTAGTGTTAGTAATGTGGAAGACCAGAAGCTTACGGGTTAATAACTTTAATATAGTGGCAGCGGCGACGTTGGGGGCGGCAGATTAGGGGTTAATAAATTTATGTAGGTGGCGGCAACATTGGGGGTGGCAGATTAGGGGTTAATAAGTGTAGGTAGGTGGCGGCGATGTTGGGGGCGATGTTCGGGGCGGCAGATTAGGGGTTAATAAATTTATGTAGGTGGCGGCGACATTGGGGGTGGCAGATTAGGGGTTAATAAGTGTAGGTAGGTGGCGGCGATGTTGGGGCCAGCAGATTAGGGGTTAATAAATTTATGTATTTGGCGGCGACATTGGGGGCGGCAGATTAGGGGTTAATAAGTGTAGGTAGGTGGCGGCGACATTGGGGCGGCAGATTAGGGGTTAATAAATTTATGTAGGTGGCGGCGACATTGGGGGTGGCAGATTAGGGGTTAATAAGTGTAGGTAGGTGGCGGCGACGTTGGGGGTGGCAGATTAAGGGTTAATAAATTTATGTAGGTGGCGGCGACATTGGGGGTGGCAGATTAGGGGTTAATAAGTGTAATGTAGGTGTCGGCGATGTCGGGGCAGCAGATTAGGGGTGTTTAGAATCGGGGTTTATGTTAGGGTGTTAGGTGTAAACATAAATTTTCTTTCCCCATAGGAATCAATGGGGCTGCGTTATGGAGCTTTACGCTCCTTTATTGCAGGTGTTAGGCTTTTTTTTAGCTGGCTCTCCCCATTGATGTCTATGGGGAAATCATGCACGAGCACGTAAAACCAGTTTAAAGCAGCGCTGGTATTTGTGTGCGGTATGGAGCTCAACGCTGCTGCTTTTTGCAAACCTGTAATAGCAGTGCTATTAAAGGTGAGCGGTGGAAATAACTTGCAAGTTATTACCGAGCCACTCATAACGCAAAACTCATAATCTGGCCAATAGATATGTGCACTCGATACGTAATATAGATACGTGCACTTGATACCTAATATTCGGCTAGATTATGAATTTTTGTCGGTAATGGTGTGCGGTGCTAACAAGCCTTTTTTTCTTACTGCTCACTTAAGACAACGCTGGTATTACGAGTTTTCTGCAAGCCGGCGTTAGCCTCAGAAAAGTGAGCGTAGAGCAATATTTAGCTCCACATCCCACCTCAATACCAGAGTTGCTTACGGTAGCGGTAAGCTGGCTGAGCGTGCTCGTGCACAATTTCCCCATAGGAAACAATGGGGCAGAATCGGCTGGAAAAAAACCTAACACCTGCAAAAAAGCAGCGTTCAGTTCCTAACGCAGCCCCATTGTTTCCTATGGTAAAATAAATAAATGTCTACACCTAACACCCTAACATGAAACCCGAGTCTAAACACCCCTAATCTTACACTTATTAACCCCTAATCTGCCGCCCCCGACATTGTCGCCACCTGCATTATATTATTAACCTCTAATCTGCCGCTCCGGACACCGCCGCCACCTACATTATACCTATGAACCCCTAGTCTGCTGCCCCTAACATCGCCGACACCTACATTATAGTTATTAACCCCTAATCTGCCGCCCCTAACGTCGACGCAACTATAGTAAATGTATTAACCCCTAATCTGCCGCCCCGCCAACGTCGCCGCCACTATAATAAAGTTATTAACCCCTAAACCTAAGTCTAACCCTAACCCTAACCCCCCCAACTTAAATATAATTGAAATAAAACAGCCAATTGGACCAGCCAATAGAAGGTGAGGTCAATCCTGTTGGCTGATTGGATCAGCCAATAGGATTTTTCCTACCTTAATTCCGATTGGCTGATAGAATTCTATTGTCATTTATTGTCAGCGGACAATGATATTGCCAGATAGTTATTGGCTGACGCAGGACTCAGTCAGCG
Organism: Bombina bombina; assembly: GCF_027579735.1. Taxonomy (NCBI): domain Eukaryota; kingdom Metazoa; phylum Chordata; class Amphibia; order Anura; family Bombinatoridae; genus Bombina; species Bombina bombina. The sequence goes on along the minus strand of NC_069509.1, from coordinate 179,935,550 downwards.
GACAAGGATATTGCTAGATAGTTATTGGCTGAAGCAGGACTCAGTCAGCGGACAAGGATATTGCTAGATAGTTATTGGCTGAAGCAGGACTCAGTCAGCGGACAAGGATATTGTTAGATAGTTATTGGCTGACGCAGGACTCAGTCAGCGGACAAGGATATTGCTAGATAGTTATTGGCTGACGCAGGGCTCAATCAGTGGACAAGGATATTGCTAGATAGTTATTAGCTGACGCAGGACTCAATCAGCAGACAAGGATATTGCTAGATAGTTACTGGCTGACACCTGACGCATGACTCAATCAGCAGACAAGGATTTTGCTAGATAGTTATTGGCTGACGCAGGACTCAATCAGCGGACAAGGATATTGCTAGATAGTTATTGGATGACGCGGGACTCAATCAGCAGACAAGGATATTGCTAGATAGTTATTGTTTGATGCAGGATTCAATCAGCGGACAAGGATATTGCTAGATAGTTATTGGCTGACGCAGGACTCAATCAGCAGACAAGGATGTTGCTAGATAGTTATTGGCTGACACAGGACTCAATCAGCAGACAAGGATCTTGCTAGATAGTTATTGGCTGACACAGGACTTAATCAGCGGACAAGGATATTGCTAGATTGTTATTGTCTGACGCAGGACTCAATCAGCGGACAAGGATATTGCTAGATAGTTATTGTCTGACGCAGGACTCAATCAGCGGACAAGGATATTGCTAGATAGTTATTGTCTGACGCAGGACTCAATCAGCGGACAAGGATATTGCTAGATAGTTATTGTCTGACGCAGGACTCAATCAGCGGACAAGGATATTGCTAGATAGTTATTGTCTGACGCAGGACTCAATCAGCGGACAAGGATATTGCTAGATAGTTATTGTCTGACGCAGGACTCAATCAGCGGACAAGGATATTGCTAGATAGTTATTGTCTGACGCAGGACTCAATCAGCGGACAAGGATATTGCTAGATAATTATTGTCTGACGCAGGACTCAATCAGCAGACAAGGATATTGCTAGATAGTTATTTGCTGACGCAGGACTCAATCAGCGGACAAGGATATTGCTAGATAGTTATTAGCTGACGCAGGACTCAATCAGCGGACAAGGATATTGCTAGATAGTTATTGGCTGACGCAGGACTCAATCAGTGGACAAGGATATTGCTGGATAATTATTGTCTGACGCAGGACTCAATCAGCAGACAAGGATATTGCTAGATAGTTATTTGCTGACGCAGGACTCAATCAGCGGACAAGGATATTGCTAGATAGTTATTAGCTGACGCAGGACTCAATCAGCGGACAAGGATATTGCTAGATAGTTATTGGCTGACGCAGGACTCAATCAGCAGACAAGGATATTGCTGGATAGTTATTGAATAGGGTAAAACTGTAAAGCTAAAGCTCTTCCCATCTGTGTTTAGACTAATAGTTTTAAACACATATCAGAAACAGCTACATTTTTTTTGTACCATGCAGTCGTTTAATATTCGTTATGGCGCCGCTTATTTTGCATTTTCAAATGAATACAAAGAATATAGCAAAATTAGTGGGGTTTTTTGCTTTAGCCTGAAAACATATGCACATGTCTAATAAGTAATCCTCAATGTTATAATTTGTTTACTGGGAACAGGGTGCGCTGTATGACTATGCAATATTCAGTACTTCTGCTCCCAGGTTTAATGGATTCTAAGGAACCCAAAGGGAAAGTTGGTTTCCACTTGACAACCTGTATTGGCATCAGCTACAAACCTCAAGCAGATTGTTGGATCCTTAGACCTAGAGTAATAGAGCTTTTAAGCTGGAGATAGAGTTCTTCTTGCAATTGGGGGTCTGGTAGCAATGATAGAGCCCACTGAGAATTGCTCTTACAACCAGAAATCTTAATCTCTTTTGTTCCAGTTATTGTATAGCAAAAGGTATTGTGAGGTTTGTCAGCACCTCACTCACTAGACTTCAGGACGAAGCCCGAGTAGTTCCTAAGAAATCTTACAGTACTAGGATTGTAGGCGCTAGCCCTGGCTGTACTCTTGCTGAAAGGGTTAAACTGCTGTCAGTCATGAAGTGCAGAGGATCGTGTCATGAGGAGGGGAGAATATTACTCTACACATCATTTTTACAGTGGGATTTTGCATCGCTCCAACCTCTGGCCATACAGGTTCTGATTGGCTGCATAACCTGTTGCTATTTCATGCGTATTTAGCTAAATAAAGCTGAGGACATTAAATTTATATTTTTGGGAATCTTTTTTTTGCTATGAGCTTGTCAACAAAAGCTGGATTTATTAGCTTGTTGTATTCAGTAAACATATTGCAATTTAATGGAAAATAAAAGTAAAAAAAAACGGATGTTGCATTACTTAGATACAGCATGTCCTTTTACATGACTTTTCAGTTTACTTCTTTTTCATATTTGTTCCTTTGGTATCCTTTGTTGAAAAGTATACATAGGTAGGCTCAGATGCAGCACTACTGGGAGCGAGCTGCTGATTAGTGTCTGAACACATATGCCTTTTGTCATTGGCTCACCAGATGTGTTCAGCTAGCTCTCAGTATTGCATTGTTGCTCTAGAGATCCCTTTAACTGTGTGTTTAACCCATTTGCAGGAGCTAAATACATAAGTATAGGCACATTAGAGCATATACATTTTTTTTTCCTTTTTCACAAATCTACATATACATTTTTTTTTCCTTTTTCACAAATCTACATATACATTTTTTTGAGACAGGTTACACAAACTTGCATGTCATATATCACAGTCCATACAAATATTGGATTTTTTGTGAAAAGGTTCCATTTTTTTTAAAATAATGCGTTAAAAAACTGCATTAAACATAAAGTTCCAAATCTGTTAAAGGCCTGCTTAAAGGGGCAGTCTAGTCAAAATGAAACTTTCATGATTCAGATAGGGCATGCAATTTTAAACAACTTTCCAATTTACTTTTATCATCAAATTTGCTTTGTTCTCTTGGCATTCTTTGTTGAAAGCTAAACCTAGGTAGGCTCATATGCTAATTTCTAAGCCCTTGAAGGCCGCCACTTATCATCTGCATTTTCACAGTTTTTCATAGCTAGACACTGCTAGTTCATGTGTGCCATATTAGATAACATTGTGCTCACGGCCGTGGAATTACCTAGGAGTCAGCCCCGATTGGCTAAAATGCAAGCCTGTCAAAAGAACTGAAATAAGGGGGCAGTCTGCAGAGGCTTAGATACAAGGTAATCACAGAGGTAAAAAGTATATTACTATAACTGAGATAAGGGGCAGTCTGCAGAGGCTTAGATACAAGGTAATCACAGAGGTAAAAAGTATATTAATATAACTGAGATAAGGAGCAGACGACAGAGACTTAGATACAAGGTAATCACAGAGGTAAAAAGTATATTAATATAACTGAGATAAGGGGCAGTCTGCAGAGGCTTAGATACAAGGTAATCACAGAGGTAAAAAGTATATTAATATAACAATGTTAGTTATGCAAAACTGGGGAATGGGTAATAAAGGGATTATCTATTGTTTTAAACAATAACAATTCTGGAGTAGACTGTCCCTTTTAAGGGAACGTTTAAGTCAATTATTGTTTTTTTCTTTGATACTAAAATAGGGTATTTTATAATATATAGCAGTTAGATTTTTTTCTTTTTTTTTTCTTTTTTAAAAAAGTTTTTTTTCTCCTGTTTTTATACTTGTGCCCACCTATCCTCCAATAGGGCTGTGGGAGCTGTCATTACCAGCCAGTGAACAAATTATCTCCAGCAATGAAACATGCTTTTAGCTTTAGAAATTAAAATAAAGGGACAATAAACAATTTTAATAGCCATACTACCCCACCACTTGTCTAATTTTGAGAAGCCAAAAAAACACTTGTTACTGGAGTAGCCACTATCATTTTATTAGCAAAGGTTCCATTGTTTTGCAGTCTCTTATTTGATAATCTCTGTTGAGGCCAATTAGCAAGATTAGTCTAATGCCATTTTTAGTGTCCAATCATCAATCTGGAAAACAATTTATTTTACAAATAATATTACAAAGAGATACACATTACTAATCAAAGTGTACTGTAACTTTTTTACTACACATAAATAAACATTTTAGATTACTCAACATTTTCATTCAAAATTGATATTGTTCCTAAATAGTGTTATTTTATATGCCTGATAAGATTATTTTGCTCCCTGAGGGCTGGCCTGTATGTGCAGTGCACATGCATGAGCAGCCAATTATAATGACCTATGCAAATGTGTCTGATGCCTGATTGGTGAATGCAGTCAGTCCCCTATAATGTACACAACAGTAACAATAAGCATAGCTAACATATGAAAATAAAATAATTACATTTCTTACATAGTCCTTTAATAGTTACAGAATGCTTTATTTAGTACTTTCCCTTTAAAAGGACAGTATACACTAATTGTCATATAACTGCATGTAATAGACACTACTATAAATAATAATATGCACAAATACTGAGAGGGCCGTTTCTAGAGAATCTGGCTCCCAGGGCAAAATTCCAAAATGCGCCCCCCTCACAGATTCTAAAGTCCCCCTCCTAGACCTTGCATGTCACTCTGTCATTTAGAGGTCAGCTCCAAAGCAGCAGTGCACTACTGGGACCTAGCTGAACACACCTGGTGAGCAAATGACAAGAGACAAATGTGTGTTGCGGCCAACCACCAGTTAGCTCCTAGTAGTGCATTGGTGCTGCTAAGGATATGTACGTATGCTTTTCAACAATGGATACCAAGAGAACAAGAATATTAGAATTGTCTTAAAATTTTTTGGTGTAGCCTGAATAATGAAAGTTTAATTTTGATTTTCCTATCCCTTTAAATATGTCCCTTTTCTATTACAATGTTTTTTCCAAATATATTGATATTATCTAAAAATAGCTTTATATCTTTTACTAATTGCCCTTATATTTTCCTCATAGCTATGCATATTTATTTGTTTAATGCATATCAATCCCTTTAAATTTGTATCCAAAATGTATCTACAAAACTTTCAATAGACTTTAAAGTTGAACTTTGCAAAAAAGTCATCAGGTAAGATTTTCTAAAGGATTGCAATATGTCACTGGGTCTATTTGTAACATATTTAGGGGTCTATTACAATTATTTAGAAAAGTTATAACTATTTTTTTTTTTTAAATTCACTATTAAAGTCTATGAGATTTTTGCACCTAAATAATTTGATAAAGAACTGTAACATAACAGCTTCCTTTCAAAAATGTATATGCTTGTGATCTGTGTATTTTAACCTTTGCTATACCAGTAGTTTATCAAGCAAGCACTGCCACTTTAACACAGTTTAAAAAAAATAATATTTTTTTTAAAGTGCTCCCCACCACTGCTCCCCGGGCCACTGCCCGGTCTGCCCGCCCCTAGAAACGGCCCTGGATACTGATATAAAGATCCAGTATAAAACCTTTTTTAAAAACTTGCTTAGAAGCTCCCAGTTTAGCTCTGTTTAAAAGGTTACTGGAACACCCACTGCAAGTGGGAAATAAGACACTCCCCCCTCTCCCTTCCTCTGCATATGAAAGGACCCTTTACACAAACAGAAGCAAGCTGGAGTAGGTATACGTCGGTATTCTCCTAAAACTTTGGGGCTTGGTTAGGAGTCTTAAAATCAGAGCAATGTTATTTAAAAATAAGCAAAACTATACATTTATATTAAAAACAAACAAACAAACAAAAAAAACACCTTTATGGGCTATATAAATGGATCATCTACAAAACATTTATGCAAAGAAAAATCTAGTGTATAATGTCTCTTTAACTGCAATGTATTGCAGCCTTCTCTGGAAGTTGAGGGGTTAATGACCACGCCCTGATTTTTTTTTATTAAAAAAAAACAAAATAATAACCAATTCTTTCTCCTCCAAAAGCAAACATGACAGATGTATATCAAACAGGGCGATTTACAGTAAACTCCTCCTTAAATATGTCTCTTTAGTGTAATAAATCCTGAGTATGATAAATTCTTATTTAGATGGAGTCACTTAGGTCCTAATGTGTCATTGTCCTATTCCTGGAAATAATTAGTTGAAAAATGTCAAAATCAAGCAGTAAACCTCTTGTGACAATTTGATATAAATGATTCCAATGATGTCTGCGTTCTCGGATTATAGTTTTATTGCAAGACCACTTGTTTATTTTCCTTTATTATTTGTAATAGAGATGTTTATACAAAACAGAGTGTTATTATGAGAAACTGGAATTGTTACAGTAATATATTGTTTAATGTTTCGCAGTTTTAACCACCTATAAGCCAGTTTATATTTTTATTGACATGTTTTGTGCCAACAGTTTATGGTAATTTCCCCGTTCTATTAAAGATAATTAAAGGGATATGGAACTGAAACCTAAATGTGATTCAGACGCAGCATACAGTTTTGATAAATCTTTACAATTGACTTCTGCTATGAAAGTTACCTCTTCCTCTTGATATCATTTGTTGTAAATGTCAGTATTGCAGCTATTTAAATTAATAAAAAAATCTTAAAGGAGCTATTTGTTGACAATTTAAATATCAAAATAACAAGAGTATTGCATTGAGCAATGATACTTTTTTATTGGACTAACTATACATTTATAAGATGACAAGCTTTCGGAAGAGTTCCTTCCTTTATCAAGTCTGAAGCAATACTCCAATCAACGTTGACAATTTAGTACACTCCTTTAGGCAAAATGGATCATTTGGAGCACAATATAGTACACTGTCCGTTTAATATGTATAACTTAGAGGGGAAAAAAATGATACAACAGAACCCTTCATGTGTATTAAAGGGACATAAAACAAGTTAGGACAGAGACATAATATAATAATATGTACTTTAATTACTTTACCTGCAAATGTATACTGCAGTGCCTCGTCATTAACCCTTTCTTTTACGTTTCTGAATTGTACAGCTCTAACTCCCCCCACACAATTCCTTCTATGGCTGAATCAATATCCACCTTTGATTGGGTAGAATACAAGACTTTAACACTCATTATCTGCTGGAGCATGCTTAGAAGCAAATAAGCTGCTGTAAAATACAATGCCTGTGTTTCTGATGCTAAACACTGACAAGGGGGTGGATCAGACTAATCTAGACAGCATGGCTATGTAACTAATTTGCTTATTTTGAAAATGATTTTAAAATACTTAGCAGCAATTTTTAAACAATTTTTATTTCTACTTACTTACTTTTAGTATATGCACAGATCTCAACCTGTTTTATGGAACTTTAAAGGAATATGGAGGTCAAAATGAATCTTTCATGATTCCGATATAGCAGTGATGGTTAACTTTGGCACCCCAGATATTTTAAAATTACATTTGCCATGATGCTTAGGCACTTTGCAATCTAGTTGAGCATCATGGGAAATGTAGTTCCGAAACATCAGGGGTGCCATAGTTAGCCTTCACTGACATAAAGCAAACAAATTACTTCTGTTTACTTCCCTATATTTCTGGCGTCCTTTGTTAAAAAGTAGCTTTTTTCCATAAGGGTATGCTAAGGTAGACTCAGGAGAGTGGTGAATGTGTCTTTTTTCTCCTTTCATCTAGTGAGCTAATTTAAAAAGGCATATATGTACTGCCAGCAATCACCAGCTAGCTCCCAGTAGCGTATTGCTGCTCCTGCGCATACCTAGGTATGCTTTTCAACAAAGGACACCAAGAAAACAAAGCAAATTAGATAACCAAAATGAATTGGCAAGTTGTTGAAAACTGCATGCTCTGCCTGAATCTTGTTAGTTTAACTGTGACTTTACAGTCCCTTTAAGCACTACATGTATATCATTGTTACAAGCACCACTGCCATATAGTGCTCAAGAAATCTGCACACGCTTGTGCCTACCTCAGTATGCTCTCATGGGTTGGAGTTCTAGCAAATCATACAAAGAGAATGAGGTAAATTAGGTTATAAAATACAATTTCAATTTATTTTTATAACATGTACTCTCCGTCTGAGACATAAAAGTTTCATTTTTATTTCCATGTCATTTTAATTTCTATTTTCCCCAAGTCCCATCTCTTCCTGTTGAGTGTAGAGCAAATAAGATGTAAACAATGGACTCTCTTGCAGATTTATGGCTTTTAACCTTTTTGAGAATTACTGATACCCATATGACCTTAATCCTTATTTCTAGTGACCAGTAAATGTGGCCTTGTGACTTAAAAAGAAATGGCTAATTGTTGTTATCTTGTTAAATAAATAGGATACAACAACTTTTCACTGTTACAAAGATCAAGAAGTTTAATACAAAACTATCAACAAACTATTTCTAGCAAATATACATTGGGCAGTGTTTCATGATCAGACGCATTTCACACATGAGAAATGCTTTAAAATTAAAATAATTATTTTTGTAAAACAAATTACAAGAGTAGAACAAATTACGAAATAAATAATAAAGCGGTAAGGAATTTCTTTCAGAATTTACTCTCTTATAAAATGAATCAGTAACTGATCTTACACAAGGGGCTGTCTGAAGACTGTAAACCTTTCCTGTGGATTCATCACTTGACACTTGATTCATCATCTCCCGTCGTTTTACAGTAAGTAGCTCTGCCAGCTGTTGGGCAAATATCCAGATGTTACAATGAAAGACAAGTGAAGCCTTGAAGATTAGGTAACATCTAAAGAACTAAAGTGCTCATTTACAGTTAGAATGGATCGAATTGACTTGAGCACTATGGGGTCGATTTAGCAAAGTCTTGGCCCCCCTAAGACTGCAGGTTCTCTTGTGTATTTCTCTGTATTTATGAAGCAGCGGTCATCAGACTTGTCCAACCGGGGAGATTGACAGCTCCTGCCCATGCACAGCCTATCACGCGTGGGCAGGAGCTGTCAATCTCCCTGGTCGGACGAGTCTGATGACCGCTGCTTCATAAAGGGGCGGCATTGCACAAGAGCGCAAAATTGCGTTCTGCAATGCTGAATTCCGGTAGCGGAATTCAGCCTGTCAGAGGCGAGCTGCGTTGGACAGGGGTGCGTATGTACGCCACTTTCCACTGTAGCATGATAAATCGACCCCTAAATGACAGACGTGTTTGTAACAATGTTATTCATATAGTGCTCAAGTTTATAAGAGCCAAGCTATCAAATTTGCTTCATTCCCGTGATATTCTGTGTGAAAGAGATACCTAGGTAGACATCTGGAGCACTACATGACAGGTAATAGTGCTGCCCTTTAGGGCTCTTGCAAATGATTAACATTTTAGAAAAAATACTGCTATATAGTGTTCCAGAAATAGGTTGTCTCATTTGTCCCTGCTTTTCAACAAAAGATGCCAAGAGAACAAAGAGAAATTTATAAGAGAAGTAAATTAGTTTAACATCACATGTTCTATCTGAATAATGAAAGAACATTTTTAGGTTTCATATTCCTTTAAAGGGAGACAAAAGTTGCATTTTCTGATCAATCTAAAACTTGACATTTTAAAACATTCTCCTTTTTTTCAAAGAACAGATATTTCTGTATTAAGATTTTTTGTCACTGTTTGCAAATAATGCAGCAGGAGATCTGCTTAACAGCCAGTGAGCAATGAGTATTTAAATCCCAGATGTACATAGACATACAGTTCATACAGCTTTATTCATTTTACTTTAATACAAACCATGTTAAAATAGTGCTCTTTCATATGTATAGAGCTGTCTATCCCCTTAAAAAGAAACAGCAAACTGCTGCCAACATATTAAAAAAAATGACAAGAGAAGAATGAATTAGTAAATGAACAATAAAGGTATTTCTTTCAGAATTCACTTAACTGATCTTACACAAGAGGCAGTCTGCAGATTGTAAACCTTTCCTGTGTATTCATCGCTGACAACTGATTCATCATGTCCTGTCATTTTACAGTAAGTTGCGCTGCCAGCTGTTGGCAAATATCCAGATGTTACTATGACAGATATGTGAGATCAGGTGACATCTTACTAGTGTCCTTTCACAATTAGATGATACGTTAAAGGGATATGGTGGAATTACACTTTTATGTGTCAAGATTTGTGCCAGTCAATGAGTCTGCAGTCATGAGGATCATTTTTTATTCAATCCTAACTGACCAATGAATAAGGCTCCAATTGTCAGCCACAGCCAAACGTGTCATGTATGGTCAATAAAAAATGTCTTAAATTCGCAGTGACAATACTATCGTATTCTCAAAGGATTCACCCCACTCCCCCTTCTACTCATAGGGCTATATTTATCATAGCTGAGGCGTACAGGGGCACGTATACGCGCCCCTGTATGCCTCAGCTTGCCTGTGGCGGGTGAAATTACCCGTAGGTAATCAACATTGCACACAAGCGCAATTTTGCGCTCACGTGCAATCCCCCCTCCTGCCCGCACACAGCCAATCACGCGCGGGCAGGAGCTGTCCCACCGAGGAGATTGAATTTCGCCACAATAGAGGTGGCAAAGATCTTAGGCAAGCAGCGGTCTGGTGACCGCTGCTTGATAAATCACGGCGAGCAAGTTCATGTGAGAACTTGCTGCCGTAGGGGCTTGATAAATCTAGCCCATAGTATATAACACTGACAGCTCATACTTTCCCTGGGATACCATAAAACAAACACATACTTATACACAGTGATTACTATCTTGTGCAGAACAACATAGACGTGCACGGCATAAGGGCGTGCACCCTCTGTAATGCTGCACTATCTATCTATCTATCTATCTATCTATCTATCTATCTATATAAAATATGTTAGTATACATTTGCTATGAGTGCACACGTACTCATATACACACACACGTACACACTTACAGTATATATACACTTACACTTGCACACCACCTCCCATGCAAATACCCTTCTCACTGCCCCTCCACTGCCCATACCCCTTTTCTCTTCCCCCTCCCATGCCCACTGTAGAGATTGTCACTAATTCTCGCTATTGCGATTCTGTCGAATCAAAAAGTGTCCGAATAGGCCTTCATCAATAGACTGTTATACAGTTCTGGGAGCTAGATGAACTCATCTGGTGAGCCAATGATAAGAAACATCTGTTTGTAGAAACCAATCATCAGCTAGCTCCTACTGCTTCGCCGAAACCTACCTAGGTATGCTTTTCACTAATGGATAAAGTCAATTTGATAAACACAAATTAACTGAAAGTCTATTAAAATTGCATCATGAAACTTACATTTTTACTTTCATGTGCTTGTAAAACATACTAATAATCTAATTCACTCAATTTTTAGTGATTTGAATGACAAACAAAGCTGCCAAAGTTCAGTAAAATCCATTAATCTATTCAAGTATTTTAAGCAATTGAAAAGCAGAACCTAAACTATAAATGCTACACATATCCACTTTTTTATGAGCTATGCATGATTAAGCACAATTAATTAAATCAATTGCTTATTTCCTATTTTAATAGTGGGCAGCGTTACAGATTATTGCCAAAGGGCACTTGACATGAGTCACATGTTATCACTTTGTACAAGTACAGAATGTTTTTTTATGCCCTATGGAGAAATGTATAAACTTACAGAGATCGGCACCACGTTGTATAAGGTAATTAGTCAGTTATTATCACAGAACATAGTCTCCCCTTCCCATGAATGCTAAATGTAGTGTTTACATCTGGCCTGTAGCTATCTGTTTTTACATGTTTCAAATGGATCTGTATGAAATGTGTATATCGGCACTGTGAGCTGATTTGTTTTGTATTTAATTTTATAAATTACACTGACGCCAACCTCTGAGTGACCACTCAAACGTTTCATACAATCCACTGGTCTCTATAGGGGACATCAGGGAACAAGCTTGTAGCTAGTGGCACTGATGTGTAAGCATTGTCACAATAGCGCTACATTATAAAGCGATCCCTATTGCCAGTGAAGTGTTATAAAGGGCTGAAATCAGTGTTTGAATGCAGAGTCTTGCCAAGGGGTGTTTTACATTTCTGTGTAATCTGACACTGGGCTAGATTACAAACACAGCTAGAAGTAATCTTTTAACATGCATATTACAAGTTAAAAATAAAATGCTTGTGCACGAGCAAAACCCAGCGCGCTAACTTGAGATCTTTGGATATTGCGATCTCGCTAATTTCTTCACCCCATAGATTTAAATGGAGAGCGCAAACTGAAAAAAAACTTACACTTATCGCCCGTCCGCTAGCCCGACCCTGCCTTAGACCAACTTACATAGAAGAAAATGTACTTTTTATTGTTAAAATATATATATATATGAATCATTTTTTTGTAAAGTATATATCTACACCTATATATAAAACATGGAAGGGGACTGCACTCTCAGACCAGACCGGGTACACATCCCATGACCCTGCAACAGCTTCCTGTAAGTGCCGGTGAGCACCCAGGGCTGAGCATGTTGCATGGTCATGGGATGTATACCCGGTCTGGTATGAGAGTGCAGTCCCCTTCCGTGTTTTGTATATGTCTAGGGTGATTACATAAGCCTGTGCACCCTTCCCTTGTTCCCAGTTTGTTTGGATTTGAGAGCTTGCATTGTGTGGCTGTTTTAGGGTCCCAGGTATTGGAAAGGACCTTGACGTGGCACCTGGGCTTGTCCCATTTGGCCAGATGCAGTAACTAACCTTTCCATTTTTGCTTTTAAATCTTAACTGAGAGCATGTGACTGAGTGCTGGACTTTCTCTGTGTGTTGTATTAATTTGTTTTGTAATTTTCCCTTTGGTTCTTGCACCCAGACCTGTCTGGGGTTAACTGTTTGTGACTCTAGGGACAGCACAGCTTCCTGTAAGTGCCGGTGAGCACCCAGGGCTGAGCATGTTCCAGGGTCATGGGATGTGTACCCCGTCTGGTATGAGAGTGCAGTCCCCTTCCATGTTTTGTATATGTCTAGGGTGATTACATAAGCCTGTGCACCCTTCCCTTGTTCCCAGTTTGTTTGGATTTGAGAGCTTGCATTGTGTGGCTGTTTTAGGGTCCCAGGTATTGGAAAGGACCTTGACGGGGTACCTGGGCTTGTCCCATTTGGCCAGATGCAGTAACTAACCTTTCCATGTTTGCTTTTAAATCTTAGCTGAGAGTTTGTAAGTGAGTGCTGGACTTTCTCTTTGTGTTGTACACCTATATATACTGTATATATATATATATATATATATATTTTTTTTTTTTTAAATATATTTATGTACAGGTATATATATATATATATATACTAGGTGATAAGCCTGCCCAGAGGGCAGTCTATTTTAAAAAAAACTACAAAGCTAAAATTACACAAAATAAAAAATGTAAAATTACAGAAAAAACAAAGCTCTCCAAAATAAAAAAAATAAACCTTAACTAATACCGCTATAAAAAAATCCCCCCCAAAATAAAACACCCCTAATCTAATACTAAACTACCAATAGCCCTTAAAAGGGCTTTTGTAGGGCATTGCCCTAATTTAAACAGCTCTTTTACCTAAACAAATTACCAACTACACCTAACAGTAAAACTCCCCACCCACCAAAACCCCCAAAATAAAAAAACCCCTAAACTACCCATTGCCCCTAAAGGGGCATTTGTATGGGCATTGTCCTTAAAAGGGAAATCAGCTCTTTTCCAGCCCAAAAAACCCTAATCTAAAAAAATAAAAATAAAAGCCTAAAACTAAGCCCCAAATAGGTACTCACCATTCCTTAATTCCGGCAGAGAAGGTCTTCTTCCAGGTGGCTCCATCATCTTCTATCTTCCTCCGGAACGAAGGCGGCGCGGAGCGGAGGTGCAGAGCTGTCTTCCACGATGTGTGGATCCTCAGCGGTGGTCCTCAATGGCGATGGTCCTCAGCGGCGTAGTTGCTTGGCAGCGTGGAGGCTCCTCTTCATCCGATGTTCGTCGTACAATAAAGATTGAATGCAAGGTACCTCATTCAATTTTGGGTACCTTGCATTCCTATTGGCTGAAATTTTGAAATCAGCCAATAGGTTTAGAGCTACTGAAATCCTATTGGCTGTTCAAATCAGCCAATAAGATTTCAGTAGCTCTCATTCTATTGGCCAATTTCAAAATTTCAGCCAATAGGAATGCAAGGTACCCCAATAAATATGGGGTACCTTGCATTCAATCTTCAGTGTGTGACGGACAATTGCATGAAGAGGAGCCTCCTTGCCGCTAAGGACCACTGCTGCTGAGGACCGCAGTTAAGGATCCATGCATCGGGGGAGCCAGCTCCACACCTCCGCTCTGCGCCGCCTTTGCTCTGGATGAAGATAGAAGATGATGGAGCCGCCTGGAAGGAGACCTTCTCCACCAGATTTCAGGAACAGTGACTACCTATTTGGGGTTTAGTTTTAGTATATTTTTTATTTTTGGTGTTTTTTTTATTTTTAAGATTAGTAATTTCACCTCTTAACGACCAAGGACGTGCCAGGTACGTCCTCCAAAAAACTACCCTTAACGAACAAGGACGTGCCTGGCATGTCCTCTGGTGTTTCAAGTGCTGGAATTGATTGTGATCGCTTCCAGGGTATTGTAGTGATGCCTCAATATTAAGGCATCACTGCAATACAGACTCTGTGGTCCTCCCTGCATCCCCCATTGATGGTGCTGATCATTGGTGCATGGAAGCAGCAGCAGGGAGGCGGGTGGGTAGGGTGGGTATTGGCTAAGGGTTCGGGGGGGGGGGTGGGTAGGGTATAGAGGGGGTGCAGCTACACTACAGAAAATACAGGAGGAAAAAAATATTTTTTGGGCAAACTGGATACTGGCAGGCAGCTTCCAGTACCCAAGATGGCAGCAAGTAGGTAGAGGGGGGAGGGTTAGAAAGCTATATAGGGGGGATCAGGGAGGTTGGGGGCTAAGGGGGGACATTTGTGGGGTTGGGGAGGGAAGAGAGCTGTTTGGGAGGGATCAGGGGGTGGGATTTGTCAGGTGGGAGGTTGATCTCTACATTAAAGCTAAAATTTACCCTACCAGCTACCTAATTAACCCTGTCACTGCTGGGCTTTATACAAGTGTGGTGCACAGCGGCATTTAGCAACCATCTAATTACCAAAAAGCAACTTCAAAGCCATATATGCCTGCTATTTCTGAATAAAGGGGATCCCAGAGAAGTATTTACAACCATTTGTGTCATGATTGTACTAACTGTAAATAATTTCAGTGAGAAACCTAAAATTGTGAAAAAGTTAGCGATTATTTATATTTGATCGCATTTAGCGGTGAAATGGTGGCATGAAATATACCAAAATGGGCCTAGATCAATACTTTGGGTTGTCAATGTCTACTAAAAAAAATATATACATGTGAAGGGTTATTCAGGGATTCCTGACAGATATCAGTGTTTCAATGTAACTATAGGTATTTTTGAAAAAAAAAAATTGTTTGGAAATAGCAAAGTGCTTCTTGTATTTATTTCCCTATAACTTGCAAAAAAAGCAAAGAACATATAAACATTCAGTGTTTCTAAACTCAGGACAAAATTTAGAAACTATTTAGCATGAGTGTTTTTTGGTGGTTGTAGATGTGTAACAGATTTTTGGGGTCAAAGTTTGAATTTTTTTTGTAATTTTAGATTATTTTTTTTTGTAATTTAATGTTCTGTTTAATTATTTTAATTGTAATTTAGTATTGGGGTTAGGTTAGGGGGCTTTTTAATTAAATTAGTTATTTGCAGTGTGGGGGGTTTGGCGGTTTAGGGGTTAATTAGGTTTATTGTGATGTGGGGATTGGTGGTTTAGGGTTATAGGTTAATTAGGTTTATTGTGATGTGGGGGTTTGGCAGTTTAGGGGTTAATAGGTTAATTAGGTTTATTGCAATGTGAGGTTTGGCGGTTCAGGGATTCATAGATTAATTAGGTTTATTGTGATGTGGGGGGTTGGCGGTTTAGGGGTTAATATTTTAATTATGTTATTTGTGGATTAGGGGCTAATTACTTTCTTATTTTGCGATGTGGGGGTTTGTGGTTTAGGTGTTTGTTAATACTTTGTGCGGGAAGTTAGTTTTTTTGTTATACTTTGTGCGGGCGGTTAGTTTTTTGGTTATTTCATGGTTGCGTCGTTTTTTTTTTTTTTTTAAAGGCTTCGGGTTTGCCTACGCTGCATCCAGGTGGATTCCGAAAATGGCAAGGTGGTGAAAGAATCCACCGAAGGTGGATTCCATTTTGAAATCCACCTGGATGCAACTTCGCCTTGTGCAGCCAACATTTCTTTGAGGATGCATGCGCAACTGACGACGGCGACGGACGCGTTACAAACGCGATTATAATATATATATATATATATATATATATATATATATATATATATCGATAGAAATATCTATTTAAAAATACATAGAACATTTTCCCCAGTGAAGAACATTGGAATGTAATATATTTACAATACATACACAGTAAAACACAGTAAAACACATTTTTAAATATTAAAATTTAATAAATTTTTTTTTTTCCAGGTATTTGAGTGGAGAGTGTATTTATGTGTATATATGTGTTTATATGTGTAGATATGTATGTATATACATATACACACAAATACACATGTATACACATATAAAAATAAAAACACATGTATACAGATATATATATATATACTCAGGGAGCGGCAGTTTAGGGGTTAATAATTGTATTTAGTTGCAGCGGGTTCCGGGAGCGGAGGTTTAGGGGTTAATATATTTATTAGAGTTGCAGCGGGGTCCGGGAGCAGCGGTTTAGGGGTTAATATATTTATTAGAGTTGAGGCAGGGTCCGGGAGCGGCATTTTAGGAGTTAAACACTTTATTTAGTTGCGGTGGGCTCCGTGAGCGGCGGTATAGGGGGTAAACAGTATAGTATAGTGTGGGTGCTTAGTGACAGGGTAGCAAGAAAGCTGCGAAAAAGCCGAAGAGCAGCGAGATCGATGACTGTTAGTTAACAACAGTCCGCTGCTCATCGCTCCATACTTGGTGCATGGATTTTTGACAGCTTTTTTGATAATTTTGGAGAACATATTCAGGTCCGCGGCAGCGATGTTAGATGATCTTAGGCGGGCGTATTGGTGCCGTCGAATGCAGGTAAGTTGGCAGGTTGATAAATAGAGGCCCATGGCTGTCCCCGCAATTTGTAAGTAGAAATAATTTTCCAGACATGCTGTCAGCAACTCTGCTACAATTTCCACCGGTGGACCAATATATGGATACATATTTAACTGTCGTCTCACTGCAGCTATTCCCTCCTTGTGTGGGATTATGGTATATAGACTAGTTATATCCAACGTTACCAAGAGTGTCTCTTGTGGAATATCTGGTAATCCTTTCAGGATACAAATCATAGAAGCTGAGTCCAATAGAAATGATGTTGTGTTATGAACCATAGGCTTTAATATGTGGTCCAAGAAGGTAGCAATAGATACTACAGGTCTCCTAGGTGGATCTTTTAGGCTTTTGTGAATTTTTGGGAGTGTGTACAGGACTGGTGTCCTCGGATGCTGTACATTCATGTATGCTTTGGTGTTACCATCTATGTAGTTGTAAAGCTCTTAGTAGGGTCTCCCCTCAAGTCGTGTCTAAATTCCTCATGTTGGGGATTAGATTGTGCTGTTTCCTGCAGT